>NC_041215.1:130178059-130187238 GCF_002837175.3 Physeter macrocephalus | reverse complement strand
TATGGCTTTCTCAGGGTATATGCCCAGCAGTGGGATTGCTGGGTCATATGTTAGTTCTATTTTTAGTTTTTTAAGGAATCTCCATACTGTTTTCCATAGTGGTTGTATCAATTTACATTCCCACCAACAGTGCAGGAGGGTTCCCTTTTCACCACACCCTCTCCAGCGTTTATTGTTTGTAGATTTTTTTGATTATGGCCATTCTGACCAGTATGAGGTGATACCTCATTGCAGTTTTGATTTGCATTTCTCTGATAATTAGTGATGTTGAGCATCTTTTCATGTGCCTCTTGGCCATCTGTATGTCTTCCTTGGTGAAATGTCTATTTAGGTCTTCTGCCCATTTTTTAATTGGATTGTTTGTTTTTTTGATATTGAGCTCCATGAGCTGTTTGTATACTTTGGAGATTAATCCTTTGTCTGTTGTTTCATTTGCAAGTATTTTCTCCCATTCTGAGGGTTATACAATATATAGGAAATCCTAAAGATGCCACCAGAAAACTACTAGAACTAATCAGTGAATTTGGTAAGGTTTCAGGATACAAAATTAATGCACAGAAATCTCTGGCATTCCCATGCACCAACAACAAAACTTCAGAACAGAAATTAAGGAAACAAACCGTTTACCATCGCAGCAAAAAGAATAAAATACCTAGGAATAAACCTGCCTAAGGAGACTAGAGACTCGTACTCAGAAAACTATAAAACACTGATGAAAGAAATCAAAGATGACATAAACAGATGGAGAATGAGTGGTGCTGGGAAAACCGGACAGTTACATGTATGTTCTAATTTCATATACAAGAATGAAATTAGAACACTCCCTAACACCATACACAAATATAAACTCCAAACGGATTAAAGATCTAAATGTAAGACAAGACACTATAAAACTCTTAGAGGAAAACATAGGAAAAACACTCTACTGCTTTTTGAATCAGTTCCACTTTTATATTTTTCTAAGAAGTCATCTACTGCATTTATTGTTTATAGTTGGTCTTATTTCTATCATTGTATTCTTTCTCTTTTGAATATGTTCGTATTTTTTGTCTACATTTTCTTTGTTTTCATCTTCTTTTCTGGAAAGCATTGTAACAGTAATTCTTCTATTTACCTGCAAGTTTTCCAAATGTATTTTTAATTTATTCTTCAAATGTCATAGCCAAAAATAAAATATTTTGATATGCCACATATTTAAGCCAAGGTGTGTCACTTTTGTACCCACCAGCTCCCTAATTCCTGTCTATCCACTGTATAATAATATGGATATTCATTATCATTATTAATTTTTCTGTCTTTTACTCTATATTATTTTAATTTTATTCAATTATTTGTCATTATTTTGCTATTTTAATATTATATATAAATTATAATCATGTCAAATATCATATAACATAATTCAAAAGCAAAAATTAAAAATTTGTGTTATGATAATCCATATTCATGAGAACAATATTAATGTTTTCTGTTCTTACTATTTAAGTTTCCCCACTGGTCTTTTCTTGCCATGGTATCTCCATACTTCCTTTTTTGATCCATCTTTCTGTTGACTGAAGTATATCTTTAAGTAATTTTAAAAGAAGAGTACGTGGTTGGTGTGTTTTCCGAGTCTTTGCATATCTCAGAATGTCTTCTGTTGTTTTCATTAACTAACAACATATTGCACTACAATATATATTTTATCACAACTTCTCATCTTCAAAATTGATTTAGACTTTGTTCCACTGTCTTTGAGCATTTTGTTCTACAACTATGTCTGAGTTCAGTCAGAATTCTGTTTCTTTGCTAGTGTGTGAAAATGTATGAAATTCCCCATTCATCTTTGTAATTATGTGTTTAGTTATTTTTGACAGAATAGGATTCAGTGTAATATTCTTACCACTGATATTGCCTGGCACACTGAGCCTTTTCAATATACATATTTGGTTCTGTTTTCAGCTCCATTAAATCTTTCTGATCCATTTGTTCTGGGCTTACTTTCAAGAATATCCTTTATCCATGCTCTGTCCTCCCTATTTATCATTTTAAAATGGAGAAGCTATTTCAGAAAGCACTCTTCCTCTTAGGCCATTAGTATGAGACTTAAATATACTAACTTCAAACAATTGCAATTCTATGGTCAATATTTTAAACCTAATAATCTTTTAGCATTTTAATAGTGCTAATTGTGGGCTTCCCTGGTGGTGCAGTGGTTAAGAATCTGACTGCCAATGCTGGGGACACGGGTTCGAGCCCCGGTCCAGGAAAATCCCACATGCCGCGGAGCAACTAATCCCGTGCGCCACAACTACTGAAGCCCGTGTGCTCTAGGGCCTGCGTACTTCAACTACTGCGCCCGCGTGCTGCAACTACTGAAGCCTGAGCGCCTAGAGCCAGTGGTCCGCAAGAAGAGAAGCCACCACTGTGAGAAGCCCGCACACCACAATGAAGGGTAGCCCGCGCACCGCAATGAAGAGTAGCCCCTGCTCTCCACAACTAGAGAAAGCCCGGGCACAGCAATGAAGACCCAACGCAGCTAAAACTTTTAATAAATAAATTAATTAATTAAATAAAATTCGAACTCCCTTACTCTTGTTCTAAAAAGAAAGAAAAAAAGAAAAGCACAAACACTATTCACTTTGCCACTGTGGAACGACACCTGAGATAATGAAATCCAAGGAAGCCATTGTCTTACACACTTCTCCCTGGTTCAGGGGTCTGTTGCATCTCAGGAGCCATCTAGAAAAGGGAATACCACTCAGTGAGGCCCTCCCAGACTGGACTCCTCGGGCCACGTGCCAACAGGCATCCTAGCTGGATAAAACCAGAGCTAGGACACATTGGCACTGGAGACACCTCGCCCCACGAGCAGCCATTGGCATCTGATTATATACAAAGAGGTTGAGCAGAGACGCCACAGGAACTCTCTCCTCCGTCACCCAGATGTCACACGGAGGCCAGTTTTCCAGAAGACAGCATGGGGCCTCAAGCAAGAACTCAGTGGCGAGGACAGTGACCCAGACCTGGACACAGGGCCTGAGGACCAGCAGGAAGGAGTGGCTGCATGTCCAGAATGTCAGCTGATACCAGAACTCATCTGTCCCACCGCCCTGGGACAGTGTCCGTTTAATGTGGAGTGACTGTTTGACACGCCAAATGCTGTAGCAACTAGGGGGGTGGGATGAGGCAGAAACATCCTTTTTTTCACAAGGGCAACAGTGAGGTTCTCCAGGCTCCACGGCCCTGGGGCAAAGGCAGAGCAACCAGGCACTGCGGTTGCATTATTCAGATCCAGGGCTGCAACTGCGCCCAGCTGTCGAGGTGCGGATGGAGGGGCTGCCTCAGCTGGCCCTATGAATATGTTCTGGACTGATTCATGGGCCCATCAAAGTGCCCTGGGGAGCAGGGGAGCGCAGTCTCTCTGCCCTCAATCAGGTGGGTTCTGGTGGCCAGTGAAAGGGCCTTCAGGTTCATGGGCACATGTTAGTACTTACGGGAAGTAAGAGATGCCAGAGACTCTCCGGCACATCCTGAGGGTAGGAGTATTCCAGTGTGAGAAGCACATCCTCTTAAAAAGTAAGACAGAGGATTGGTCCTCACATGAAGCAGGCGGGCCACCCCTCGGCACTTACAAGTGCCAATGCAGCCTAAATTTTCCCAGACGCAGCCGAAGGGCAGATCTGGCTATTTCTGTATCTGCACCGTGACCCTGTTTTTTTCTGCGTAGCCAGTGCCTGATGGCAACGCCATCTCAGTTTCCAGTTGCTCAAAGCAGTTTTCCCTGGACCCTCTAGCCCTGGTTCTGAGCTCTTTGGAGAATTCAGACAGAGCAAAACGCAGAGAGGTTTTCCTACTCCCTCTGGGAACCCAGCAGGCTCTCTGGACTTCTGCAGGCGGTGGTACAAGGCTGCCCCACCACCAGAGGACAGTGTGAACCCGCTCCAGAGGCGCTAGGAAGTAAAGCTCCTGCAGGAACCAGGCACTAGAAGAAGTAGTGAGGGCTTTTAAGGGGGCAGAGGTGCTCTGAGAGGCTCTGTAATTGAGCATCCAGTAGCAGGAAAGCCAACCAAGGACGTGTGCCAGGTCGTCCTCAGATTAGGTGAGCTAAGAATAGCCAGCTGGACTGTCATGGTTAGGGACGCACTTGGGCCTGTGACATTTAAGTGGAGATTTCCTTACGGTGACAGGAGGGCCCTTCTGTCCTTTACCACAAGCTTCCAACCTCACAGCTAGCAAAATGTAACAACGGAGGTGTGATAAGCAACGTGGCTGGAGAGACGGCCATGCAATCTAGTTTTTCATTTAAACGGGTTGGGGTCTGGTGGTAGGCCCACCCTGAAGACGGCCAGTGGCATCCTTAGACTTGGATTCTAGAAGCTCTCATTTTTAAGAATGTCCCGTGAGACCTGCTCTCCAGGAGGCTGAAAGGTGGGGATCTGGTGAGGAAGCTGCACCAGTAAAGTGGTCTTTGGTCCCAATAAAGTAAATTTGACCAGATGGTGTTTGAAGAGGGGTCCCCTGAGATGGCTGCCCATCTGCCTGTTTCCCGTTGAAAGGGTCCATGGACCACCGCTTCAGAATCACCAGGGAGCTTGTGAGGATGCAGATTCCGAGGTCCCTGGTCCTGGAGGAGAATGTCTATGATTGAGCACCAGGAAGTAGTGTTTTCAACAAGTTTTCTAAGTGACCCTTTTTTGCCCTGATTCAGTTTGGCGTCCATTTTCCTAAGATAAGACTGGTCTTTATCTTTTGACAAAGGAACAAATCTTAACCAACGTATCTGTGGTGCCAGCAGTAGCGGTGGAACCTGCAACTTAATAGCGAGAGCTGGCTCAGCCCTCTGTTGGTGGTTTGGTTGATTTTGTGGTTATTTTGTTTAATGTTTTGTAGTTTACTTAAGCATTTATTTCAGTATAATTGGTTTTCAGAATTAGTAAGACGAGAAAAAAGAAGCCATTTGCAGAAGAAAAAACTAAACCAGGAAGAGAAAGCAGCTGAGAGTAAGGGGGAAGGGAGAGCTAGAAGAAAAGGCAGCCCAGTGGGCCAGACTGGGGGAGGGGGAGGGGCAGAAGCATCTGAGAGGGGAAAATAAGATCATTCATGAGCAGCTGTCAACAGGACTTCAGAAAGATGGATCTTTATGATGTTTTACTGTGGGTCAATCTCAAGAGACTTGAGATGTTGACATTCATTCTGAGGCTTTTTTTGGATGTTGGGCTGGTATCATACTTGCATGTGAAATCACCCTGAGGTGGCCGCCAGGCACTCCTGTTATCTGTGGGCTACAGGCAGTAATGATAAACAAGGAATTCAGAATATTGACAGGTCCCGGGGTAGAAATGTTTTACTGCAGTGGCTGCACAGGGAAGCAAGAAGTAAAGACAGGAGGACCCCAGAGCCAAGGACCAGAGGCCCCAAGGAGGCACTGAAGCAGCGACGTCTTGACAGAAGCACTGGTGACACCCACCCTCTAGGGACCAGGTGAGGAGGGGAGACAGGAGCTGGGGGTTGCACCTAGTATAACCACCTCTTCAGTGCTTCAGAGGATCAAGTTCCACTGTCTGGGCTTTTCAGGGGGTGAAGTGGGGATGGGAGAGAAGGAACACTGCAGCAGGAGACGAGAGTGGGAGGTGATGTATGGTTGCGGGGGGGGGTCTACTCTAGGCTTCAGCTTCTGTCTTAAAATACCTAAAATCAAAGCACACCTTACCCTGAAGAACTCATTTCCTTCTGACACCCGCTCCTGACCCCCAGGCAAGATTCATAGTTCTATCGAACTGGCAGAGTCCTTCTACTTAACTTTCTTCTCTTTACGGAAGTCATTTCTTGAGAACCGGTAAGCCTGGCTTGGGCTTTATTCTGCTAAGAACAGCACTGCCTCCAGTGCTGGAGTATGTCAAGTTTTCCTTCACTGACAGATGACGGAGGCTGCCCAGCCCCAAATTAATCATCCCAGTTTCTCAGAAGGGAAGAAGCATCATCCAGTCCAACCATGTATGCAAAGTGCCTGGCACGCAGTGGCAGCTCAATGAAGCTAAGGCATTGCCATCCTGGAGATCAGCCAGAGCTCCTTGCCCTTGACCTCTGTGTCCCAGGGCCTTCCCCACCACCCTGTCCATCAGTGGCCCATGGAGCTGAGGTTCCATCATGCTTTGGCCCAGGCACAGCACGAGTGACCAGCTTCTGTCATGCTGGCCAGAATCCACAACCCCTGCTGAGCTCAGGCCCGGGGTACCTCCAAACAGAAAAGGGACCCCAGCCCAGCGGACTAGGGACTGAGGGAAGCTGCAAGGGTGGAATTCCTGAGATTGGCTGCTTCTTGTTCTTCGTTTTCCTTTAAACCTTTTTTTAAAGGGGCGAAAGGGGAAGTTTTTCTCAGAGACATTCACAGCCAGGCATCATCCCTGCTGGCTTCCGACCCCATCCCTCCTCCAACGCCCCGGGGTGGAAATTCCTGATCTATCCCGAGGTCCAGTCCCGGTGACATTCCAGACCAGAAGCCAGAAGACGGCCAACAGCCACAGCCCCCAAAGAGCTGGCCCCTGATTTGCTGGCTCTGCCTTTAAGTGACACACACGGAGAGCGGCCCACACGTCCCCACCTCGCTGGAAGCCACCATTGCCTGTGTGTGCAGTAGCCTTCCTTGTCTCCCTGCTTCTGCACTGCCCGACCCCAATCCCAAAGCCTTTCCCCAGGCAGCAGCCAGTCTGCTCTAATCTACTCCGCCCGCAGGGTGAAAGCCCCAGGGTCCTCATGGGGGGCCCTCCTCTCGTCTCCTCCCCTTGGTGGGCTTTGCCCTTCTCACTCCTCCTCCTCCAGCCCCCTCACTGTGCCTGGAGCACCAGGCCGCCCCTGCTCAAGGCCTTTGCACCAGCACGTCCCTGTGTCTAGAAGGTTCCTCCGCCTGGAATTGTCCGTGGTTCACTCTCCCATCCTTCAGGTTTTCGCTCAAATGTCACCTGTGTTTTTTTTTTGCGGTACACGGGCCTCTCACTGTTGCGGCCTCTCCCGTTGCGGAGCACAGGCTCCGGACGCGCAGGCTCAGCGGCCGTGGCTCACGGGCCCAGCCGCTCCGCGGCACGTGGGATCCTCCCGGACCGGGGCACGAACCCGCGTCCCCTGCATCGGCAGGCGGACTCTCAACCACCGTGCCACCCGGGAAGCCCAAACGTCACCTTTTGGGGAGGCCAACCTTGCAACCCTCTCACCTCTCTCCCACTCCCTCTCGGCTGTGGCTTGCTTTCCATAGGGCCCCTGTGATCCTGTTCTAGCACTCCATGTTGTCTGTTTATTGTGTTCGGTGTCTGCCTCTTGCCACCATAATGTAAGTTCCTCAAGGACAATATTCTGTCTATTTTGTTTGCCAGAATATCCCTCTCGAGCTCTTAGGCGTTTCATAAATATTTGCTGAATGGATGCCTCTGTCCTCCCAGTTAGTCTGAGCCAGCTGGCCTGTGGGGCCCACAGCATCTCTGAGCAGCATCCTGCCTTCCTGTGCTCCCCGCCATTAGTTAGTGACGGTCTCACTCCCCGGCACCCAGGCCAAACCCCCATGTCGTAAGCTGGGCTTCTCCACCGGTTCTGCCCTAGACCCCCTTCTGCCCGTACCCGTCTTGTCTGGGCCAGTTCCCTCCCTGCCCAGAGCCTGGCTTCACTCGGATGGCTCCATCTCCCCCTCTGCTGCCGTGGGCTCCCGCTGGGCTCCGGGCAGCTGTGGGAGCCTGTGCTGCTTCTCCCTGTGCTTGCTGATACCTGAGCTCCGGCTGAGAGGTATTCCCAGTATTAGAGAAAACCAGAGGCTAGCAGTGGCTAGTGAAGGGAAAACAGAATTTATTCAGAAATGATTGCACTAGGGGGAAAGAGACCTCAGTATAGAGCAGAGCTCAAGTCTGAATCTAACAAGAACAAGTTGCAGACGGGGGGTGGGGAAACTTCCCTGGTGGCCAGAGGGTAAGACTCCACGCTCCCAATGCAGGGGGCCCGGGTTCGATCCCTGCTCGGGGAACTAGATCCCACATGCGTGCCACAACCAAGAAGCCTGCATGCCGCAACTAAGAAGTCCACATGCCACAACTAAAAAAAAAAAAAAAAAAAAGATCCCGCATGTTGCAACTAAGACCCAGCACAGACAAAATAAATAATAAATGAATGAATAAAAAAAAGAACAAGTGGAGATTTATAGCGGAAGAGCAGGTCAGGGGTTCCGTGGATGGAAAATTACTAATAGGAAACAACAATGGTCAGGGGGTGGAGAGTGGATTCTGGTTAAGCAGAACAGGATTCTTGCTGAAGGCAAGAGGGTGATCAGATACCAAAAATGGGGGATGAAGGATTTGGCCAGCCGTCGAGGGTGATCGCATATCAAGGGTGATCAGGTACCAATGGTGGGGGATTCTCTCTAAATTGACTTAGCAGGATTCTCACTGAAACTGAGCAACACAGGCCCACCAAGGATGGATACTGAAGTCCAAGGTCAAAGCCTAGTTGAGAAGAAGGCTTAGAGGAGCCTGACTAAGGTTTGGTCAATGGGAGGGCCTTCATCCCCGCCTCGGGGAGCAGAACCCTTTGCTGGCACCACTTACACCCACATTACTTGATCTGGCTGCAGGGCCTGGTCCACCCCTACTGTCCTGCCTTGATTAACAGCCCAGACCGGTCAAGACAGGGCAAGAACGGCCTGCAGGCGCGAGGATCTTGCTTCCACCCAGCCCTAGCTGTCCACTACCCACAGCCTCCAGATAACGCTGTGGGTGACGGAGTGGGACAGAGCAGAACCCCACTGCTGGCGAGCCAGAATGCCAGCCCAGGGCAAGCCCAGGTGCCTCGAGAAACACTCAATCACTGGGAGACTTGCCAGTTTCTCGTGGCCCCAGCTGAAATCCCAGGAGCCACCTCAGGTGCCCAGCCCCTGTGGCCACCTTCAGTTCGGATCCCGGCTTGGAGACAATTACCTCAGGCTGTTTTGCCCACAGATTTTGAGGAAGGAACAAGAGGCTTTAAACTCAGTAAGCTTAGCTGCTGCAACTCTCATTTTTACTTAGGAAAGAAATGGATTAAGAATTCAAGACTCCTGGGCTTCCCTGGTGGCGCAGTGGTTGAGAGTCCGCCTGCCAATGCAGGGGACACGGGTTCGTGCCCCGGTCCGGGAAGATCCCGCATGCCGCGGAGCGGCTGGGCCCGTGAGCCATGGCCGCTGAGCC
>NC_041215.1:130159279-130178045 GCF_002837175.3 Physeter macrocephalus | reverse complement strand
GTCTGGAGCCTGTGCTCCGCAACGGGAGAGGCCGCAACAGTGAGAGGCCCGCGTACAGCAAAAAAAAAAAAAAAAAAAAAAAAAGACATTGCAACCATAGCAAATACTTAGAACACTTCCTGTACGTCTGAAATCTCCAGGACGGTTGCAACTCTGCAAAATCAATGAGGGCAAGTAGTATTGCCTTTCATTTATTTATGAGACCTCAAGAAAATCAGTCATTTATTCCGGATCATGCAGCCAGAAAGAACATCCCAGTCTCCAAATTCATATTCCTTCGTGGACGTATATTTGCATATCAAGAGCTCATGGCAACCAAACCCATATAATAAGCCATCATCTATACATATTACCTCCACTTAGAGTCTTTTCCTTCTGGAATTCTAAAATGGGGAATAATGTTTCCTTCTAGCCCAAAATGTTACTTTGGCTTCAGTTTTGAAATAAAATCTTGAAGCTTTAGAGATTTATGCAAAGAGTTACATTATACCCACAATTGCCCTGAAAAAAAATCAGAATCAGTCACTCCCTACACAAATTGTGTAAGAAGCAGAGGTGTGGGAGGCTGGAATGGGTACATACAAGACAGCGAAGCACGTCAGACCTGGGGGAAGTCGGGTGGCTGTCTCTACTGACAATGCAGGAAGGCAAACAACGACACCTGTAACAATCAAAACCGCCAGGACATGATTAGTAGCTGACGACTTCCCCAAACTTGTCCGCAGACAAGTCCCTGCTTCCAACTTAGGACCAAGCAGAAGAATCAAATATGTCCCCCTGACCGATCCCGCAGGACACCCCACTTCCTATTGGCCACCTCCAGCTTCCCCAGGCCCAGGGTCCCTCATCTGAGCCTACCTGAAACCCTCCCTTTTTTCCATCAGAAAGCTTTCCCACTCCCCTGCCAGTGAGTTTCCGCCAAACTGCAAGTGATGTTTGGCTGACTCCCTTGTTCTAGCAAGTTCTGAATAGATAGCCTTTGCTTTTCTCCTGTGGTTGGTCTTTGTTTATCTCCACATGGGTCTGAAAAGATAGTCCTAGTGGCCCTGAACCAGGACATGCACTTGGAGACGTTTCTCCAGGAAGCTAATGAACTTGGGGCAGCCCCTGCTTCCCCTGCTTCCTCTCTATCCTCTGCCCCTTCCGGTCAGGAGCAGTGGCAGGCAGGGCAGCTGGGGCCAAGGGAGACAGATTCCCTTCATGGAGGGGCAGCTGCTGCCTTGGCCTCACTGTGAGCTCTGGGTCACTGAGCTGGGGGTATTTCTCCCTTCTCTCACCTCTGAGGGTCCGCAAGGTAACCATTCCCGAACAGACACCACACTTGAGAAGCAAATCAGAGGAGCACTGGATGTGTACAATGTGAGTGATGGGCCTGGAAGGGAGCATTAGAAAATGATCTTTTGTTACGACACAGACAAAATATAATAGCAGATAACACGTGCTGATGGTTCACTGTGAATGAGGCTGACTTCTTTCACCTACACAGCAAGCCTATTAAGTAGACACTATCATTATTCCCATTTTTCAGTAAAGAAAACGGAGGGATAGAGGGAGGAAGTAACTCTCAGGGGTTAATTAGCCCATGACAGTGATACTGGAATTTGGACAACGCAGTCCAGCTCCAGGGCTCACTCCCTAAACCACTGGGCCAGGGCCCTGTGTCAGTGAAGGCTGGTATTTAAAGGTTGTAAAGGGGTCATTACACTTCTCCTCAGGGAGTTGCTGGTTGCTGGTGAAGTCTGAATCATAACTCAGTTGGTATGATTCCTGAGATAACATTTTGTTATTCTTACTTGTTGAGCTAGGAAAAAACTCAATTATATTGTAGCCGTATTAGAGTACTATATTGATGCATATGAATTGAATTCTTTTCTTTTCTTTTTTTTTTTTTTTTTTTTTTTTTTTTTGTGCGGTACGCGGGCCTCTCACTGTTGTGGCCTCTCCCGTTGCGGAGCACAGGATCCGGACGCGCAGGCTCAGCGGCATGATTCCTGAGATAACATTTTGTTATTCTTACTTGTTGAGTTAGGAAAAAACTCAATTATATTGTAGCCGTATTAGAGTACCATATTGATGCATATGAAGTGAATTCTTTTCTTTTCTTTTTTTTTTTTTTTTTTTTTTGGTACGCGGGCCTCTCACTGTTGTGGCCTCTCCCATTGCGGAGCACAGGCTCCGGACGCGCAGGCTCAGCGGCCCTCAACCACTGCGCCACCAGGGAAGCCCATAAATTGAATTCTTTTTTTTTTTTTAAAGGAAAAAATATTTTAAAGGCTGAGCAGGTGTTAGGGTCTGCATCGTGTCCCCTCTACCACCAAATTCAGATGTTGAAGCCTTAACCCCCAGAACCTCAAAATGTGACTGTATTTGGAGACAGGGTCTTGAAAGAGGTAATTAAGTTAAAATAAGAACATTAGGGAGGCCCTTATCCAATCTGACTGATGCCCTGTGTCCTTGTAACAGAGGAGATTAGGACAAAGAGAGAGAGAGAGACCCTAGAGGTGTGTATGTTCAGAGGAAAGGCCATGTAAAGAAGCAGCAAGAGGCCTACCATCTGCCAAGTGGTTGCTGGCAGAAGGCCAGTGAGAAAAGTGGATACTTCCAGAATGGCCCCTAAAACCCTTCCCAAATGATCAGACCTTCTCCTCTCTCACAAGAAACATGCCACCATCTCTTTAAACATGTCTTCCCCTTTGCTCTAATTGTGACCTTACTTCTTTAGTACTTTGAAAATCACTCCAGTCTGTGAAGCTTCTGTGATCACCTCTGTTATTCTCCTCCAAGTGGGCAGGAAGGAAGGGAGGGAACTGGTGTTTACTGAACGCCAGGCACTTGACATCAAGAATAAGCACTTACTAAATATTATCTGTGAGTGTTCACCATCTGGAAACAGCTCCCAGGGGTGACGTGGAGAACCGGGTAAAATCACAAAGCCTCTGAAGGTATATCCTGTGACTTCTGAAGACAGAAAAATTACCTATTTTGCTAGTGAGTGCTTTCCCAGGCAGTTAACTTTTGTGTTAACCTGCTCTTTTTTATAAAAAGGGGAAGTCGTCAAGCTTCCTTCCCCAATTCTTTTCTGATCAAAACTTTGATCTACAGACATTCTTCTAAGCACTCTTAGGATTCCTTAATCTAGAGACACACTACCTTGCTTTAATGAAACATGGCCCTTTCTTAATGCTCAGAAACACTTCTTAAAAAACAACGTGCACCACACACCTACGGTTAATTAATCTTCTACAAAGAGGAAAGAACGTACGATGGAGAAAAGACAGTCTCTTCAGCAAGTAGCGCTGGGAAAGCTGGACAGCTGCATGTACATCAGTGAAGTTAGAGCACTCCCTCACACCATACACAAAAATAAACTCAAAATGGCTTAAAGGGGGCTTCCCTGGTGGCTCAGTGGTTGAGAGTCCGCCTGCCGATGCAGGGGACACGGGTTCGTGCCCCGTACCGCAAAAAAAAAAAAAAAAAAGGCTTAAAGACTTAAATATAAGTCATGACACCGTAAAACTCCTAGATGAGAACATAGGCAAACAATCTCTGACAAAAATCATAGCAATACTGTCTTAGGTCAGTCTCCCAAGGCAAAAGAAATAAAAGCAAAATTAAACAAATGGGACCTGAGCAAACTTATAAGCTTTTGCACAGCCAAAGAAACCATCAACAGAACAAAAAGACAACTCTCGGAATGGGAGAAAATATTTGCAAACGATGTAGAAACCAAACTTATGGTTACCAAGCTCTTAAATCCATGAGCTGGGGTTACTCATTAACCAACACAGGCCAGGGCTCTGATGTCAAGGAGCTTACACAATCCTGAATCTTCTGACAGTTACCTGGCAGGTAGTAAACAGATGGCCTTTCTCCCTTCCTGCCTCTTTCTCCAGATGCCAAAGATCAGTATGGTGTCTATAAACCACAAAAAGCAAACAGCAATCTATATGTTGCTGAGCAAATGAGTCTCCATATTATTTCTCAGAATCTGAGAGGATTTTGTCTTTGGTCTATTAGTTTCTAACAAAAGTTCACTTTGTAGCATTTACTTTTGAAATATGCTAAAGCTATTTTAATATTACTTTGTTGCAATTATTATTTTGTGTGTGTGTGTGTGGTACGCGGGCCTCTCACTGTTGTGGCCTCTCCCGTTGCGGAGCACAGGCTCCGGACGCGCAGGCTCAGCGGCCGTGGCTCACGGGCCCAGCCGCTCCGCGGCATGTGGGATCTTCCCGGCCCGGGGCACGAACCCGCGTCCCCTGCATCGGCAGGCGGACTCTCAACCACTGCGCCACCAGGGAAGCCCTGTTGCAATTATTAAGCTAGCTGAAAGTTAATTTACCTGTATATGATTTTAGCATTATTAAAGCTTATAAAATAACACAAAACAGCCAAGATGGTGAGTTTTGTGCTTTGCTAGTATGCAATCCTATACTGCATAGTCAGTGGTTTCCTTTCATGCACAGTTAAAATAGTTGCCCCATCCTAAGGGACAACACACCCTTTCTGTCTCAGTCGACCATGCCTGGCTTTAGAAGTAAACTGGATGTTTTATTATGCAATCCTCTACTGCATAGTCAGTGGTTTCCTTTCATGCACAGTTAAAATAGTTGCCCCATCCTAAGGGACAAGACACACCCTTTCTGTCTCAGTCGACCATGCCTGGCTTTAGAAGTAAACTGGATGTTTTATCAGCACAGTCTTGGCAAAATGAAATCAGCAGATTCCATGAAGCGCTTTGGTTTTCTCTCTCTGACTCAGCATTAGGATTATCATAAACTTTCTATCAGGTTGAATTTCATTTCCCCAAATTGAAGTACAATTTAATTATAGTTGTTCTTACTAACCTTTTTTATATGATGTGACTGGTTTTATTGATGAAAAAGAACTCCCTAAGTTTTGAAATCTACATATAATATACATCGCTTGGTTAAGTATCCCTACCTTTATTAGGTATCTTTGCACCATTCATATTATACATGTCACACAAAATCAACTCTCTAGACCTAAAAACTATGATTTGATTTGATTTGATTTTTTTTAAAACTATGATTTTAAACAAATCTTATAAGTGAAAGTGAAAATTCATGGAACACCTTAACCTTTTGCCTGCTCTGAGAACTTGTACTTAGCACATAATTGACTATTAACTTGAATTTTTACTCAATTATTGTATAATTGATTTCTCTAAATTGTCAGAACCTATATATTTATAAAGTCCCTTTTGCAGGGATATAAGCCCACCTATCACAGCAAAGTTTCTATTACCATCTGAACGGACTTGCATTTGTCCATAGCAAAGTGCACTTATACCAAGTTATTAAATTCATGGTTATTTTCATTAGCATTTATATTTGCCTCTTAGAATTGGCATAGAATTTTGAATCGCACTTATAGAGCAAATGGCTATTTCAATATTTATCCTTGTAATTATCTTAAAATATGACCATATATTTATCTTTTTATTTAAGGGACTTATTCCCAAGCAGAAAATATATTATTGTCATTAATGTTACCTTTGCAAACATTATTTGTGACTGTATTTTTCAAAAGAACTTACATTGTAAGTATTGGTGACAAAGAAAATTATTGACTTTGAAAACCCCGATCAAAAAATTTATAGTCAGAATTTTAAAATTCATGCTGATGTCCCAGTTTCTCCATTTACACATTTACTCATTCATTCATTCAATAAACATGAATCGGGTACCTGCCACATGGGTGAGTCTGCAAAGATGAGTGAGACATGGCCTCTGTCATCAAGAAATTTACTTTGTTGACTTGGAAGCGGGACCAGGTATGACTGTTCATACGCTGGTATCACTTATGAGAGAGCTGGCAAAAAGAGAGAGGAGTTTCAAATATTTTAAATTGGAGAATATATATGAAAGTCACAAACCTTTAGAATAAAGAAAGGTGAGTTCCTTTCTCCTTCTCCCAAGAAGAGGATCTGGGGAAGGTATTCTTCCTTCTCTTGCATGAAAAATCAGGGCAGGAGATGTTGCGATCAGGGCAGTACAGACATGGGGCTAGCAGGAGAAGCCTCCTAGAAGAAGTAAGGCCATCGAAAACCTTAATAAGGCTGTCTGAGAAAGACAGAAGGTGGTAAAGAAGCCCTCTAGGAAACCACAACTGCGCAAAACAGGCTGGCCCTGTGGAGAGGAGGTGAGGGCAAATCTGATCAAGACAAATTTCTAGATGATGCCTACAGCAGGAGAAACAGTAAAGAAATTATCTAATTTAAGGAAACATATGTGTTTGAAGGGTACAGTTAGCTAGATCCAGATACTGGCCCACTTTGGGGTTTGGCTCAAATGACTAAGAGTCTTTCAAAGCCATCAGGATGGTGACGGAGAGTAGCTATCTCATCAAAGGACAAAGGAGGGCTTCCCTGGTGGCGCAGTGGTTGCGCGTCCGCCTGCCGATGCAGGGGAACCGGGTTAGCGCCCCAGTCTGGGAGGATCCCACGTGCCGCGGAGCGGCTGGGCCCGTGAGCCATGGCCGCTGAGCCTGCGCGTCCGGAGCCTGTGCTCCGCAACGGGAGAGGCCGCAGCAGAGGGAGGCCCGCGTACCGCTAAAAAAAAAAAAAAGGACAAAGGAGCCGTCATCACAGGGATTCTCCGTGTACAACACAACTGGATGAATCCAAGGGCAGGATGCAAGTCCTGACTGGGAGGTGAGGGTGGGCCTTCGATAAGGAAACAATGGCTGAGATGAATAAAACCCAGTAGTGGTTCCCAGCAAAAGCACAGCTGTGCCACTCTGGTCTAGTGAGGCTTGCATCAGCACTCAAAGAACCTTCCAAGAGAACTCTAAACCGTCCACATCCATGGGCTCCACAGATCTATCTATGGGTTCCTTAGCTGTAGCAAACTCTAGAATCAGGCTCACATCACCATTCCCTGGTTATTGCCAATTTTACCTAACTTGAGTATCTACCTTGTTTCAAACTGTCAGCCTGCCCTGATCTCAAATGTGTATTTGCCACTTAGTTTAGGTCTTGACTTTCTAAATTCCTGGTCTCAAAACACCGAGACCAGGACGATGCAGGACTGGGGGCCACATGCGGGGCCACATTTGCTTTCTTCAGGGTCGTCAGAGTGGCACCATGCAAATCCCCACCTGGACCCCAAGGAAATGTGACCTGGTCAGAAGGCAAGTACACCTATTAGAGGAAGTGCGGTCTCCAGACCAGAGGATCATAGGTGATAAAAGAGATGAGCCAAAAATGAGTGGGGACGAGGCTGGAGGCTTCAGTTTGTGTGACCAGAGCTCTAAGAATCCATATAACCCAAGAGGGATATCCTGTCTCTAGATGGCCCTCCCAGAAATAATACATCCTCTCCTAAGACTTGCAGACGGTTTGCTGATAAGATTAAGATGCCTCTTTGTATAACACCAGGAGGTGACTAATTTGATCCTGGAAACGTAATCCATGGAAACCGTTCAGTATATTTGTAGGTGCAACAGAGAGGATATTGTAATAACAGCTGAACATAGAAGGATGCTTGTTCCCTGGGAAGCAATGAAAAGCAGAGACCAACACCGAGGAAGCAAAGGGGCCTTGATTAATGTAATGTCCTGATCCACTTAACAGGTACCTCCCACAAGCTGAGAGAGATTCACGAGGCTGCCACAGTATTTTTGTATTCAGTGAGTATCTACCGTGTGCCAGAGTACTGTGAAAAGTGTCTGTAGTTAGTTAAATGGAAAAATAAGGCAGAATCCCTATATTTGCAGAGCTCACAGTCTTTTAGGGAAGACAGATATGTAAGCAAATAGTTTCAATGCCATGAGTTAAGTGCTTTAATTCAAAGTGTCATGGAAACCCAGAGGAGGGAGTCTAATCTTCCCAGAAGGGTCAGGGAAAACTTCTCTTGGGCGGTGTCTCTAGAAATTAATAAGGGTTCATCCCTCCAGGTAGCCGGCCTTCCACTCATTCATTCATCACTTATGTGTTGAGTACCTCCGATTGTTCTAGATGCTGTGCATACAACATTGAACAAGACGAAGTCCCTCCCTGCGTGACGTTTACATTCTGATGGGGGCAGTGGATGACATTACCAGGAGAAACTCAGAATGGTTCCTTCAGACCATCCAATATCCACCCTCTGGCTTCATTTCCTCTCCCACATGTATATTCCTGAGACCAGAGTGCCTTGACCTCTCAAAGGGGAGCATTTTGATCTTTTTGGTAAGTACAGCTCTCATTGTGAAACAGAATTGCCAGTTCATTGCTTACCATCACAATGGGATAATTTCAGAACTGCAGGATCAGATAAAATCAAGTTTCTGAAAATGCAGAGCTAAGCATCAATTTCAAGCAGAAATAAAAGTGAGACGTGGGATGCCCAGACTGCCATGAGAACTCCTCACCTTCCTTTACCAGGGGAGGTCTTTTCTGCCAGTAGAACAACAAGCTCTCTTTTCCAGGAAAAAGTATGCGGAAGAGCGGCAGGAGCTTCTTCATGAATTGGAGGAAGAACTCCCAGTACCCAGCATCTAACAGGAGTGAACCCAGGGACTTCAGTTTCTCCCAGGACCCTGAGTCTTCAGACCTGGGGCCCTTTCCGTGGTGCCTGCAGCCCGTGTCGCACTGTGATTCACAGTGCAGAGAAAGCCAGGGACTCTCTAGGGTGACCACTTCCTGAAAGAACACTCAGGGCCATCTGTCCAAGAAGGAAGTGGGACAACGGGGGGCCAGCGCCTCCCCTTCTGCACACAGAGGTCCTTCTGCAAAGAGACGCATGCTCTCTGCACCTCTTGTGGGACTTGGGCCCCACTTCAAGGTGTTTAAAAGTGACAAGGAAAAACATCTCTAGGGAAAGCTAAAATGTTTCCCACCTTAACATTTGGGGAAAACTCTAGCCACTGGAACCACTGGTCTTAAATCAGACTAGCCTTCAAAGATCTCTGATTACATCTTTAGAAATGATCACAATTTCATAACAGAGGCAAGAGAAAGGCAGTTAGAAACTTCTGCAAAGCCCAGGTGGTACCACTCTGAAAACTCATATTTCCTGTCTGCCAACATGTCTGCTTTAAATCTCTCAAGCAGTTAATTACATTGCAAGTGTTACACACCAGCTTTTCCTCATGTTTATAGCTTTCATTTTTAAAAGTTATTCAAGTCGTACATGTTTGTTGTCAAAAATGAAAAGTGCAGGCAAACATAAGGAAAATTTTAAATTCCCCATATTTCTGCCACTTGAAGATAACCACTGCTGGCACTTTGGTGTACATCCTTCCAGCCTTTTTTCTGTGTTTAGGTGGATCTTAGGATGAGCTTCTCAACAGCCATTCCATCCCACACCATTGTGGAACATCCATGCAGTTTCGTTGGAATTTACCCACGCTGAGCCCCTGTGTAGATCCTGATTGGGCTAAACTAAATTAAAATACACTCATGCTGTTGCCACAGTGTTTTAGGGACCAGCACCTAATCCAGACCTAAGCCAATCAAGGCAAAGCACTTCCCCGGCCACCAGGAACGTCATGTGATCAAGATGATCCAATCAGAGGAAAGCCTAGGACTCCTGCCAAGGGGCCGGGTGGAGGACGACGCTCAAACACTCACTCACTCGCTCCTTCTCTGGGTTTGGACTCAGAGACCTGGGAGCTATTGGCAGCCGTTTGCCTCCACAAGACAAACTCTCTCTCAGGTGAAGCAGACGCTTCAGAGGCAAAAAAAGAGATAGAGAAATCAGGTTTTCAAAGGGTTTTCTGAGATGCTAAATTAAGCTAACACCAAAATTTGTCTTACTTCTGGAGTTGCTAGTTAGATGAGCCAATAAATTTGCTTGTTGAAATCAGTTTAAATTGCATTTTCTGTGACTTGTAACTGAGTGTATCCTAAACAACTCATCTCGATATTTTTATAAAAATGGGGCCATATTGAGCATACCGTTTGTAATTTCCTGTGTAAAAATACATCATAATCATCATTCCTTTTCAAGATAAATATACTTTTACAAAACTATGAATTGCTTCAGAGTAACCCATTGTTATGAGCAGACTTTAAGTTATACATCTAATCCCCTATTGTGAGGCGTTTACATCATTTCCAGGTTTTTCCATATTGTAGCAATATAAACAATTCTGTGTCGAGGCTCCTATATATTAGAGAACACACTTATTTCCTTTAAACACATTTCTAATGTAGAATTTCTGAGTCAAAGTATGTCCTTTTTAAGAGATTTTTGACCCATATTGCCAGATGGCTCTCCCCAAAGGTTATTTCAATTATATTTCAACCAACAGAGCATGAGAATGCCAAAAAAACTCCCTCACTCCTCCCAGCCCAGAACCCTCAACGTATATAAAGTTTCAACACAAAGTCTCTATTTCATAAATGGTAACCCACTGCTGATTTAATTTGCATTTTTAAAAACCATATACAGTGTTTGGAGGTTTTTTTCCATATGTTTATTTGCTTATTATATTTCTCCTTTTTTTTTTTTTTTCTTTTTTGGTACGCGGGCCTCTCACCGCTGTGGCCTCTCCCGTTGCGGAGCACAGGCTCCGGACGCGCAGGCTCGGCGGCCGTGGCTCACGGGCCCAGCCGCTCCGCGGCACGTGGGGGCTTCCCGGACCGGGGCACGGACCCGCGTCCCCCGCATGGGCAGGCGGACTCTCAACCACTGCGCCACCAGGGAAGCCCTATTTCTCCTTTTCTGAGTTGCCACTGACATTCTTTGCCCATTTTCAATTGGAGCATTTGTTTATTTCTTACAGATGCGTAAGAGCCATTAATATATTGAGATTATTAAGCATTTTCCCATTATATATGTTGCAAATAGTTTTCCCTGTACACCACGTGCCTTTTAACTTGCATATGGTATTTTTGACAGTTCTGAAATTTTAAAATTTAGCTCATCAATCCTCCCCTTTATTGTTTCTGCCCTTTTGTGTCATTCTCTAATCAGAGAACTTGCAGTCATCAGGATTCAGCCTCTGCTCATAAAAATGATCTGGCATGAAAACACTGATGCTCGGGGGGCCTGAGATTCTGACCCCTTGGGAGGCAGCCCAGGAGCTGTCGGAACCCTCCAACCCTGACTGCTTTTCCCTGCCTCCCTCGGAGTGAGGTGTGGTCTGTGATTAAATTATGGCCCACAGGATGAGAGCAGATGTGATGCATGCACCTTCCAGGTTGTTCTCTTTAGAAGGGGAAATGCCTTCCCCTTAGATTGTCACTCTTTCCTTGGGTTGGAGTGAAGAAGTGGTGGTAATCTTACAGATGAGAACGATACCTAGGAAGAACAGCACAACAAGCTAGAAGGCTCTGGGGTCCCTGACACTGTGGAATGTCCATATCTCCAAGACTACTTAAAACTGGACTGTTTTGCAAACGAGAAGTGAACTTCTCTCGTGTGTGAGCCACTGTTATTTGGGGTCTTTATTACAGTCAAACCCATATCCTAAGTTAAATGATAATACATGACCCCATTTTACACACACACACAACCCAGCATAAGAAAAGATAAAGAAAATTACATACCAAACTGTTAACGTTAATTCAGGGAATGGGATTATAGGAATTTGGGGAGAAATGAATTTTTCTTTTAATATTGATTAAAAAGTTTTTTTTAAATCCAGGTTGCTTTGACTCAATAGCTTACATTACCCGAGGTCGTTAAACACTTTCTTTTTTTTTCTTTTTTAAAAATTTATTTATTTTATTTATTTATTTTTAGCTGCATTGGGTCTTTGGTGCTGCTCGCGGGCTTTCTCTAGTTGCAGGGAGCAGGGGATACTCCTCGTTGTGGCGCACGGGCTTCTCATTGCGGTGGCTTCTCTTGTTGTGGAGCACGGGCTCTAGGCACGTGGGCTTCAGTAGTTGTGGCACGCAGGCTCAGTAGTTGTGGCACACGGGCTTCATTGCTCCGTGGCTTGTGGGATCTTCCAAGACCAGGCTCGAACTCGTGTCCCCTGCATTGGCAGGCAGATTCGTAACCACTGCGCCACCAGGGAAGCCCCAGAACTCTATTTTTAAAATCAGTTGAATACTTTACCAAAAAGATAGAGGAAAGGCCAATGAGCATATGAAAAGATGCCCAACACCATTAGTCATTAGGAAACCATAAATTAAACTACCATGAGAGACTTCTACACACCTATTAGAATGTCTAAAGTTGCAGCGGGAAACTGACAATACCAAAAACTAGAAAATATGTGAATCACCTGAAACTTTCATCCTCTGCTGGTGGCAATCTGATGTAGTACAATCAGTTTGGAAAACAGTTGGGCAGTTTCTTAGTTTCTTTAAAAGTTCATGCAGTTACCATACAGCCCAGCCTTTTTACTCCTAGATATTTACCCATGAGAAATGAAAACATGTGTTCACACAAAAACCTATACACAAATGTTCACAGAATTTGCCTAATAACCAAAAAATGGAAACAATACAGATGTCCACTGACTGGTGAATGGATAAACAAGCCTTGGTACATTCATACCAAGAATACAACTCAGCAATGAAAAGGAATAGTTAAGCTATATACACACTGACACACACAATGTGTCATGCTCTTTGCCAAGTGAAAGAAACAAGACACAAAAAGCTACCGAGTGCATAATTCCATTTTTGTGATATTCTGGAAAAGCCAAAACTGTAGAGACAGAAATCAGATCAGCGGTTGCCAAGAGTTAGGGGTGAAGAAAAGGACGGCTACAAAGGGGCAGAAGAGAACTTTTTGGTTTTGATGAAATTGTACTATTCTTTGTGCTGGTGATTATAAAATTGTAAACATTTGTTAAAATTCAGAGAACTGTATGTTTCAAAGTGTGATTTTTTTACTGAATGTAAATTATACCTAAATAAATCCAATATTCTTAAAAAACAAGTTATATCATCTTAATCCACCTCCTCTGTCTAAAAAACTATATTGAAATTTATTTTTTTAAAGTAGGGAGAGTCCCATGAATAAGAAGGAATGCCAGGTAGTTTTACTTTCTCAAGAACTTACACTCTTCATTTTCTACGACACAATTAAGCACCAGTGATCATTCACACATCACCAGCTTTGTTAAAATTTTTAGCAGTAGACTACTTACTTTTTTGAGAAAGAAATTAGCTTTGCTAAGACTGTCTCTCCCTGCTCCTCCAAACTGGTCACACTTGTTTTAAGGCTGGCAGCCTGGCTGTTAGTTGGGAGGATGTTTTCTTGCAAGTGTTTTCCCTTCCTCTCAGAGGAGGTAACTGTGGGCAATAGTGGATAAAATCAGGAGAGATAAAATTGGATCCAGTCTGCTCCTATGAGAGGTGTGGCAAACAAAATCTATGCTCTGCACACACTCTCTTAGATCCTTTTTTTTATTTCCCCTAGTTATACGCTTTCCCTCCCAGCATCTGCTTCTTTGTTGGAGGACCCTCAGGCTGCCCAAGTCCACCTGCCTGCTGCACTTTGTAAACCAGATGCCCCTGGAAAGAATTCACTCCCCTTGACTGGCAGATTACAGGAACTCCTTTGCACCTGGTGAGGACAACTCCAATGTATATTTTATACCAGTGCTTCTCACACTTTTAGGCTCAGCTGAATTGGCTCGGGATTGAATCACATGCAGATTCGGATGCAGGAGGTCTTTGAGTCTTCAGTTCTCATAAGCTCCCAGGCGATGCCAAGGCTGCCCTCCAATGGGTCCCACTTTAAGCAGCAAGGGTCTCTTTCCAGAGCTCCCTACAGCATCTAGCCAAAGATGACACGTGTCTTGACGACTTGGTCTACTTGAGTAAGAGTAAATAAATACCCAGGGACAAAGTGTGGATGAGATGGATAATATGTGGTTCCACAGGCAGGCTATAGGAGAATCATCTCCAGAAGTTTCCAAAGCACCCCAGGATTTAGGAATTTAGTGAGGTTCTTGAGACGAAGGTATATTCGTGGGCTGAAAAGCTTACGAAATTCCTGCCTCCCCCCTGCAACTCCTGTAAGGCAATGATCTGCAAGATGTCTTTGAGCTGTGGGCAGGGAGAGCTGGGGCCACGCACACACAGGTGAGGCTGTACAGGGTTCAGCTGTGTCTGACAGCAGGGAGCCAAGGTGCATTTCAGACCATTTCAAACATTTTAAAAAGGATTCTGGCAGCAACTAGCAATGGATAGTTGTTGGCGGGCAGACTGGTGTGCCTTTAGGCTCTGTCGGGTGATTACTTTGTTAGACCACGTCACAGAGTACATAGAGCTATTCATCAATCCAGTCCATAAGACAGCTCCACGAAGCAACGACCTGATAAGGTGTCAGGGTTATGAAGCTAAAAAAAGTCCTCTCTTCTCTGCTCCCCTGACACTCTTTAAAACTACTGCTAGAACACTTATTTTTCCCCTTCATTTCATTCAACAGATATTCACTGAGTGCAAATATGTGCTTATTTTAACCTGTTTCCACCCTTGGCCAGATGCCCTTCAGGCTAAGAAGTCAGGTTTATGCTCAACTACATGAAGGCAGAAGGGTTTATATCTTTGCCCCTCAGGTGTCTCTGTCTGTCTCTGTCTCACTCAAGCTTTCTTTTTTATTGTTTTTAAAGTTTTTTTTTTTTTTTTGATGTGGACCATTTTCAAAGTCTTTTACTGAATTTGTTACAATATTGCTTCTGTTTCATGTTTTGGTTTTTTGGCCCCGAGCCATGTGGGATCTTAGCTCCCCAACCAGGAATCGAACCCGCACCCCCTGCATTGCAAGGGGACCACCAGGGAAGTTCCTGGACCACCAGGGAAGTTCCCTCAAGCTTTCTTTAAAACACTCAGGACCTAACCCAGCAGAAAGTAGAAGCTCACTCGAGGGTCACTGTAGCAGAAGGTACAGAAGCTGAAATGGGCAAAATGCTTGGCAAAGTGGGGTTTGCATTTGATGGTGAGTGACCCCTGCCCCACCACAGACCTACCAGATCAGACTCTTCAGGGACGAGGCTCAGGAAGCTGTGCTTTAAAACCTGCAGTGATTTTAATGCAAATACAGGTTGGGTGCCTTTGTAGCATAAGAAAATGGCTCCAACTCTAGGATGGAAAAATTAGATATTGAGCATGACAGGTCCTCAGTTACATCTTCCACCTGCTGCCCAGATTGTCTGAAGGACAAGGACCAGCCAGGACTAGCGCACAGCTGCAAGGGAAGGGGTCCCACCGTATGAAAGCCAAATAGAGGTGGACTCGGTGACATAGCAACACACATGATAAACTCACAATCAGTTCCCGACAGCAAGGGGGATGGAAACTGTTCAGCATCAATCACACAGACACACACACACACACACACACAACTAATACCTTTGTTAAATACTGCAAATTTTTTTTTTGGCCGTGTGCCGTGTGGCATGCAGGATCACAGTTCCCCGACCAGGGATGGAACCCGTGCCCCCTGCAGTGGAAGCGTGGAGTCTTAACCACTGGACCTCCAGGAAGTCCCAATACTGCAAATTTTATTTCTCTTTGATACAGACTTGAATTATGTCAAGTTATAAAATGGCTCATATACAAATGATAAATAAGACACTTAGTAAATAATCCACTTTTTCTCCCACAAGTTCTTACCTTCTTCTCCTAAACAGCTTGCCGAGCACTCAAACTGCTGCTACTAGTTAGGAATATTTAAAAGTGATGGTTCTTATGTTTATATATATATATATATATATATATATATTTTTTTTTTTTTTTTTTTTTTTTTTCCCGGTACGCGGGCCTCTCACCGCTGTGGCCTCTCCCGTTGCGAAGCACAGGCTCCGGACGCGCAGGCTCAGTGGCCACGGCTCACGGGCCCAGCCGCTCCGCGGCATGTGGGATCTTCCCGGACCGGGGCACGAACCCGCGTCCCCTGCATTGGCAGGCGGACTCTCAACCACTGCGCCACCAGGGAAGCCCTCATGTTTATATATTTCACGTAATAAGTGTTTTACTCCCAAAGCAACTACTCAAAAACTCTCAGAGCCAATAGGATATTTGCTGGCCAGGGAAAAGCAAGAGAGAGGAGGAAAGGCAGGTGTAGTGCTCACGGCCCGTATCAGGGGCCATGCAGAGCAAGAGGCCATGGCTGTGCTCTCCTGATTCCCAGGGTCAGACGGCCTTCCTGAAGCAGATGGACAATTTCCTACAGAAGGGTAGTGAGGACAGAGGTGGAAAATGGATCCTCTCACCCTGCTGGAAATTTTCCAAAAGACCTTCCAGAAAAGATCAAATATCCTCTATTGTCATCCAACCCTGATTCAACATCCCGAAAGCAAAGCTGTTAAGCACCATGCAATAGAGAAAATGACTGTGCAAAGCCATAAACTTAGTGTCAAAGCACAGAGGAACCAAATGACACGGCCATCGATGGCCAAACGGAAGCCAATCCAGGGTTTGCCAGATAGTTCACCTGCACCATTGCTGTGCAGAGGCCAGGAAGCAGCTGAGAGGGGCGGAGCTACGGAGTCAAAAGTGGAGAAAACGTCTTCTTAAAGCTCCTCCCACATGGGTCATCTTTTGGATGTGGCTCCTGGAAAAGCAGGGGATACAATTTCAGGACAATATCCCTGGCAGATTACATTTTCCAAGGATAGTTATGGCAATATCTTCCACCCCTCCTGCTCCTCCACAATGTAACTTTGCCACTTCTGCCCTTGAGAGGCGGCGTCCCTGTCCCCCCAACTCAAATCAGGGTGGGCTGGTGACTGTTTCAACCGAGAAAGAAACTTCTGAGTGTTCTGGAACACTTGTACTCAGAGCCCTGAGCCACCACGTACATCGTCCAATTAAGCCCAGGCTGCCATGCTGGAGAAGCCACACGCAGGCCCTCCAGTCCACGTCCCAGCTGAGTGCCAGGTATCAGCACCGTGACAGCTCAGGTGTCAGCAGTGGGACTGAGCCACAGGGCACGTCCAGCCCGTCCGAAGTCTGACAGTGTCCACATGAGAAGCCTCAAACCAGAACTGCTCAACTGAGCCCTTTCCGAGTTCCTGATCCACTAAATCGTGGGCAAAATTAAAGGACTATTTTAAGCCGCCAAGTTTGGGGGAGATTTATTACACAGCGATAGTAAAGAGAATATACGCGTATGCAAGTGGAATCCTCAAGTTGCACAGTCTCAGACTTTTCATCCTTGGCATAATTATTTCTCTTCTGCTATTTCATACGCCGTGTGTGTGGATGACAGACCACGATGTCATGAGCTGACCGCCTTCGGGAGGCTGAAAAGGGAACGTTGGCGGGAACTCCACCTCCAAAGGCTGATTTGGCTCAGCCTGCAACAAGACTGAATGCCCTGATTTTCGAGGGTGGACCTCATAAGTGAGCAGAAAAGAGGCAAATACCCAGGTCATGTGGTTTGAAAGGTAATTACCTCTGAAGCCCTTTACCTTCACACCAACTGTCTCTTCCACCAAACTATAAAGGTGTGTGGGATTCTACCATCAGAAATTAGGTCCTTGGGGTTATCTGAATTTTTAGTTTTCCAATAAAGTGGTAGAAAAAAGAAAACCAAGAAAGCAAATGCAGCTTAACATAAAAAGGAACATTCTAGAAGTAAAGAGCTGGTGAGTATTAGGAAGTGGGCTCTCTGTCATACAAGATGTTCAAGAACTGGTCACCTACAGGGGACGTAAACAGGGTTAGGTTGGATCAGGAATTGGAAAGCTTCCTCTGTAAAGGGGTAAATAGTAAATATTTTTGGTTTTGTGGGTCATATGGTCTCCGTCACAACTGGTCAGCTCTGCCATTCTTGCTTTTTTGTAGTGCGCGCACACACACACACGCACACACATACACAATGTACAAACGAATGGGTGTTGTAGTCTAACAAAACTTGATTTCCCAAAAATGGGTGTCAAGCTGGATTTTGCCCTGTTTGCTGACCCCTGGGTTGTTTTTTTTTTTTATTTTTTGGCCATGCCACACAGCATGTTCCCTGACCAGGGATCGAACCCACACCCCCTGCATTGGAAGCGTGGAGTCATAACCACTGGACTGCCAGGGAAGTCCTGACCCCTGGCTTAGATTAATCTCCAACATCTTTTTCAACCCTGAGAGTCTCTGTTACATTAACTTTCAAAATGCCAACACCCCCAGTAGTGGTCTCTGAACAGTCTGAACTTGACCCTGGAATTAGTTCTCAATCTAGGCCCATGAGAATGGACAGGGGTGGGCCCCAGGGATGGTCGGGGAGAGGTCAGTATGCAGAGGAGGGGAAAGGGCAAAGAAAACTCTGGTCCTGCTTGACCTTCAGAGTACAGATGACGTAAAATCAGAGAGGGTCCCTACATGGCCAGCTTCTGTTGGAGCCCGTCTGCCCACGACCTCACCCCCGCCAGCAGACGGAGATCAGGGACAAGGAGGGGGCTACTTGCTTTAATCACTCGCATGTTGAAATGAATTACATTGACGCGTGTTCATAGCAGCAGTGGAAAAAAGGCCAATTTCATCCCTCCAGGGGGGAGCCAGGTCGAAAGCCGAAGCCCAGTCCCTAGAGTCGGGCCTCCACTCAACCAAGAGAACCTGCTCTCTAAGAGGAACCGAGATGGCAGAGTAAAACACGCCCTCAAAGCATTAACAACAAGGAAAAAAATGAAGAGACTTTCAGAATCTTTCCTTTGCCTTTTTTTAATTCTTTCCATCTACTGCCTTCATTTTATGCCGTTCTGAACTGAGTACATTTCATAGAAATTATCCAAGGAGGGCTTCCCTGGTGGCGCAGTGGTTGAGAGTCCGCCTGCCGATGCAGGGGACGCGGGTTCGTGCCCCGGTCCGGGAAGATCCCACGTGCCGCGGAGCGGCTGGGCCCGTGAGCCACGGCCGCTG
>NC_041215.1:130130150-130159222 GCF_002837175.3 Physeter macrocephalus | reverse complement strand
GTGAGCCACGGCCGCTGAGCCTGCGCGTCCGGAGCCTGTGCTCCGCAACGGGAGAGGCCACAGCAGTGAGAGAGGCCCGCGTACCGCAAAAAAAAAAAAAAAAAAAAATTATCCAAGGAGAACTTGTACCTTTTAAGAAAAACAGAGCGTTCAGGATAACTACAAGGGTATTATTCACTTGTTAGAAATTAGAGGCAAAACCTTGTTCCCGGATGCCCAGGTGTCGGGAGGCTCCTTCTGAGTCGTGCTGGCCCCTTTCCTGCTGCCACTTCAGGCGCCACCTGAAGATACTAACACTCATCGCAAAGGCTTGGCCACACAGCCACCCGCCCACCAAAGGCTCCATCATCACTCAGAGCCCAAGGAATCAGTCCCGGTGGCCTCTCCCGTGGGTTCCCGCCTTTGATGGTTTTATTCTTCCACTGCAGTGGCTCCGGACCTCCAGATCTCCACACGGGGGAACCGCCCGGCACCTTCTCCCCAGCTCCCTGCCTCGTGGCCCTGCGGGACCAGGGCCCTGCGTGGGGCCCCGGGAGGAAGGGGCACAGAAGAGAGCTTGTCTGGGCTTGGTTATCATCACATTCACTTTTTGGCCTTCCCCGTTCTTGTCTGTCCTCACTGCGGGATGCAGAAGACTGAGGCATGCAAGCAGCCGGGCTTTGCTGGGATGCAGTGTGTCCCTGTGCGGGTACATGGGCCTCTCCTGCCTCGTCTAGTCCAGCATGCAGACCTCACCAGGGCCTTAACACACAGCAGGTGCTCAGAACCTGTGGATTTGTAGCAAATGGTTTAACCCAGTACTTTTAGATGTCTAAATGCAGGATGATGAACAATAGCTAATTTGTGATAATGAATAATACCTAAGCAAGCTTAGGTATCCCAGGAGTGCTTTTCAAGATATTTCATATCTGATAAGACAAGGTTACCCGCCTTGGCGGCGGGGGGGGGGGGGGGGGCGGGGAGGGGGAGGAATGTTGTAGTGAAGGGCCAGGAAGCAGCTGTTTTCCTATTTGTCAACCATGATAGAAATATGCCAGCATCTTAATTCCCTATATGGCCATAGTGGGATTATTAGCTGAATACTAGCTGATTATTAGCTGAATACTAGCCTTGCTGTCCCCCAAATGAACTAGAAGGCAGTCTGGGACAGATGTGCCCTTGAGACTCATAATTTAGTATTATCTTCCCAATGTATGAAGAACTACTTCAGAAGGGCAAACGGTACCAAGTTCTCAGTCTCAGGACCTGGCTCACTCTGGAGTTTCTGATCACAGGAACCTCAGGCTGAGTGCTCCTGGCACGGCAGCCCCTTTATCTCACCCACTCCCTGCAGCTCACGCTTCCCTGGCCTTGGCCTCGAGCATCTGTTCAGGCTTCCCTAGCTGTGAGTCCTCCATGGCTCCCAGCAGCATTCCATGCTCTTGATACACTCATCTGATATCAAAACACCTGTCCTGGGCCTCATCGCCTCAGTTCTCTGCTCTGGAGGGGAAGAGTGGGAAGGGAGAGCTGGGCCACTGAATTGAGAACCGCTGGGCTCCAAAGACATTTGCTTGGTAACTTTGCCCTGGACTGTCCCTGTTCACAGGTGTCATTTAAATTCTGAACCTCAGGTCTTGGCGCTGAGACTTCCTTTCCTTTCTTCTTCTTCTTCTTTCTTCTTTCTTCTTCTCCGCAGTTCAAGAAACTTTCCCTGCAAGTCTCATCCCCTGCATGCTTCTCACACCTTTGGGTTCTCTGTGAAATTTAAACAAAACATAGAGAGTACCTTCTGCTGACCTGTGATGCTGTTTAAAACGCCCTGAGGCAAACTTCCTGACCGGAGTACACCCTTCTAATCCCCAAGACAGAGTTCTTCCAAGAAAAGGGGAGCAGAGAAGCCATGATTCTGGACTGAACAAGTAAAAACTGTTTTCCCACAGCAACTGTTTTGCTGTCGGCAGTTAGAGAAAGTTTGACTCCCCCAGAAGAAGCAGGACGAGATCAGCAGAGAGAGGAGGACTTCTGACTCATCCAGGCTTTCCTCGTGCCTTAGAAAGGCCCGCTCTGTGCCTGGGGCCACCTGGAACCCACCCCACAGGAGAGCCACGGGATCAATCACAGCAAGGCACACAGGCCACGTGTGAGTCAGGATCCTTGAACTTGCAAGGGATGCATCTCAACTCAAACAGGCTCAAGAGCACAAGTGGTTCATGTAATAGAAAAACACAGAAGACCCTGGAAAGCATGGCTGGGCCCAGCTGCTCGAATGAGGGCATCCTTTCTTTGTTTCCCAACTCTTGACTGTCCTCTTTGTGCGGACTTTAACCTTAAATCCTGGACACACGCCTTCCCCAATACTTCCACGAGGTAGGAAGAGTTTCCCCGAGTAGTGTGAGGTTTGGGTCCTACCAGCTCCGCGAGTCCAGCAGAGACCACCTCTTTCTAAACAAAGTGCTGGGATTGGGGGTGATTGGCTTGGTTTGGGTCACAAGTTCATTCCTAAACCAATTTCTATGGTCAGAGAGCAAGAATGGCCCAATAGGTTGGGCCTGGATCCTGGAAGTGCAGCAGAGCTCTCACCAGCAACAGCTCCTCAGGGGAACACCAGGCTGCGGATGGCAGGAGAAGGAAGAGCAGATGCTGGGCAGGTGGCAACGGCAGAGGTGCTCTCCGGAGGACCAGAGGTATGCAAACCCATGGGCACACAGAACAGGTCCTGGTCATTTGGATCTGAAGGACCCAGGTTGAGTGGAGTCAGGAAAAAGAGTAAAGAATTAGAAGGGATTCCAGGCTAAGGAAGGAAAAAGCACATGGAAACATGGAGGCATGAACTGAGGAACATTCACTTTGCCTGGATCACTGATGGCACAGGGATGTAGTAGGAGATGACGCCAGAAAAGTGAGCTGGGCTCCGATCAAGGTCTCTAAACAGCCAGTTAGGGAGTCGGGATGCCTGTTCTTCAAGGCAGCTGTAGCCTGCAGGAACAAGGGGGTGCGTCCCTGAGTTTTGTTTTGTTTTGGTTTTGTCTAGAAATACATAACCAACTGGAGGCTGCACGATGTAGTGGTGAAGTGCAGGGACTCTGGAGCCAAACTCCCTTGATCCAAATCCCAGCTGTGCGTACCTGGCAAGTTCCTTAACTCGTTCGTGCTCCTGTTTACTCACCTATAATTGGGGGAGTAAGAGCATCTCCATTATGGAGGTGTTGTGAGGACTGAGTAACAGAGTACACAGCGCGGTGATTACTCTTACTAGCCAGCACACACCAGTTGAGTGGCACCGCCTATCAGCCACACTGCTGTGTGACCTACTTGATTCATGATGGGACCAGCCCTCCAGTTCCAGTGCTGTAACCAACTTCTTCAAACTCAGTTAACTTAGTGTGCATAGATTTGACTTCCTTCCTATAGCCCTTTGTTGGAAAGCTGATTAGAAGCTCTGCGCTCGTGGGCAGGAGAGGATGTGCCAAAGGGTGTGTTTTACTGGTCTTGATTGGGTAGAAAGCCAACTTCTTCATCGGGTACCCCCCAAAACATCATTATTTGCAAATTATTCTTCTTGGGCCCATTCAGTTTCTCCAAAGGAAGTTGTTTCGTCCTGTCTCCTGTTTGAGAAATATGATCCAGACCGCTGGTGTCTGGGGGGCAGAGCAGGTGAAAGGTGCTGGGGGGGGGTCTCACCGTTCGGCAAGCAGAGTGCACCCCTTCCCGCTCTCTGCCGCAGCCCCACTTTCTGTCCTGCCTGCACCCACATCTAGTTCAATTTCTCCAGAAAATAACCTCACTGTGGGTTGGGAGAAGGGCAGTTCCCTGGCTCGTTTTCTGATCCAGTTAGTCTGGAGTGTGGTTTGACCATCTGGAATTTTTTTAAATCCCCAGGTGATTCTAACATTCAGCCAATGCTTGAAACCACTGCCTTAAAGTAACAGGTCCCAATTGTCAGTTATTTGCCTACCATCTTGCTGAATGGTTACTTACAATTTTCTTTAAATGAATTTGTCTTTTAACTTAAATTTCATTTTCAAAGGAAGTGTCATATCATTATGTAAATGGAAAACAAGTCTACCCCTTGCCAAGACCAACCTAAACGTATAAAAGAACAATGCAACCCTCTCCTCGCTCCCCTCAGCCTCCTTTGTTTTACTTTATAACACTTGTCACCACCCGAAATATTGCATATTTTATTCTCCCCTAGAATATAGGCTCCATGAGCGCAGAGGCTCCTGTCGGCTTTGCCCAGGGTAGCATTCTGCATCACCTGAAACTAAACTGCCACAGTGTAAGCTCTCAGTAACTCTTGTTAAATAAGTGCATAAATAAAGGAAGCCATAAATAAATAAATGAAAACCAACAAGGTTATTAATTTCAGCTAGATAGGGCTACTGCAGGGTGACTGCTAAGCCTGCAGCCTGCTCTCGCCCTTAATAAATTAGAGAGAGGTGTTAAAGACCTTTCTACTCCTAACTGAGAATTTCTCCTTGACTATTCAAAGGACTAAACAAGAATTGGACATGCATGTGTTTATTACTGATTTGTCAGCACCTAGAAACAGTGTCAGGCACCTTGTAGGAGCTCAATAATATTTTGTAATGCATGAAAGAGACTCAGTGTTAGCCATTGCTAGTCACTGCACAGCTGAAAATCACCAGCGTTCCCATCTCAGTCTCTGGAAGGTATCGCCTCAAGTCATCCTGACAGACAGTCCTGATACCCAGGAAGCACATCCTCCTAATTTTGCAGCCAACACAACCTCTAGGAACAATGTCCCCCTCACTCCTCTCAGGTATATCCAAATTGAGGTGGGCCAGACCATTGTTTCATTCTTCACACTGACAAACCTCTCTCCATGTGTTACCGAAAATGGGGTCTGGCTGCTCACCACTCAAAAGCCAATACTCGGGCTTCCCTGGTGGCGCAGTGGTTGCGCGTCCGCCTGCCGATGCAGGGGAACCGGGTTCCCAATACTCGCGAGGCAAGGCTGGTGGAAAGGAAAGTTTGCTTTATTTCAGAGGCTGGCAACTGGGGGAGAGGGCGGACTCACGTCCAAAGGCCAGCTCCCCAGTTGTCGGCCTGCAAAATGAAGCAAACTTTCCTTTCCACCAAACTCTTCTCCCGAGTACTGGCTTTTGAGTGGTGAGTGGCCGGACCCCACTTTCGGTAACACATGGAGGTTTGAAACCACATGAAGCGCGTTTGACGGTGTGGAGTTTTCTTTTTTCCTTTTTTTTTTTTTTTAACCCCATGTATCCTAAAGACCCCACTGTCATTCAAGTGAGTACGACCCCAGGCTAGTTACACGTCCAATACGATGCTGACCTCAACTACAGTGAAGCCCGGCTAACCATGTTTCGTGTAAGAGCAGCTAAGTAACCAAGGTAACCCCTGTCATTCAGTCTACTCACCCCAAGGCAAAAGCCACTGAGAGCTGGGTTCGGGATTGAACCAACCATTCATGACAAGAGTTTTGAAAGACAGCTCCCTCGTCTGTCCATCTTTGTCCCCATGGAGCTATTATCACAATGAATTGGAAACCAGCACATGGCTTAGGTCGACATCTTTATCTAAACACCCTCCCCCATATTCCACCTGATTATCTCACCCCACAAGGGGAGAGGGCACCACAGTAAAGTAGTTAAAGAACAATTCTGGGGGACGCCCTTTTCTGCAAATGTTCACTCCTCTCCGCTGAGCAGGTTGCTCTCCTGCTCTGATTCACCTCATCCTGCTCCAGGGGCACAGGTGGGCTCACCTTCCACAATCTGAATGCACAATGAGGCTTGTAAAGAGGCGTGGGAGAGGTAGAGAGGGCAGGAGGAACCCAGGGGTACTGAGAGATATTACATCTGAGCAAAGGAAACTCCTTGTAGCTTTCCTGTATTTTCCAGGACTGCCTAAGATCCGAAACCAAAGGCTGGGAAACAGGAAAAGAAAAAGCAGTGAGATTAGCCACAGTTTCCTGCAACACTGTTAATGAAGGTTACAAGAGCACTGTTTGATACTACATGGAATTCAGCACCAAAAAAATTCAGTTAGAAAATAACATGATACGTGCTACGTGCCAGGCATTGTTCTAAGGACTTTACATACTTTCTAAATTCTTCTTTACTCCTAAATACTTCAGGGAGCATTTCCTAAAAACAAGGGCATTCTCTTACATTACCACAGTAAATTTTTCAAAATAAAAAGTTTAACAAAGTTATAACACGGTTACCTAACCTCTGGCCCTGCATCAGATTTGGGCCCCTGTCCCACTCCAATTGGTAAAAGCAATCCAAGCATCACACGCTGCATGAAGTTGTCATGGTCTCTTTCATCTCTTTTACCCTGGACCGTTCTTGAATCTTCATTTATCTTTCATGACGCTGACCTTCTTGAAGAGTACAGGCCCTGTTATTTTTTAGAATATCCCTTAATTCAGGTTTGTCTGATGCATCCTCCCAATTAGATGTAGGTTATGTATTTTTTTTGTCACGAGTCTCACAGAAGGGATGCTGTGTGCTTAGTGTATCACACTGGGAGGCATGGTGATTGGCTTCATATAGTCTAAGTCATTTAATACCTCACCGCAATCCAAAGGGTTAATCTCCTCCTCCTCCCCCTCCTCCTCTTTTTCTTCCTGTTCCCATTTTACAGAAGATCACACTGAGGTGTAGAGATGCTAAGTAACCTCATTAAAGGTGAAATAAGTGATGAAAGTTGAGATTTGAATCCAGGCAATGAGGCTCCAGGGCGTATGCTCTGAACCACTAATTTATGCTGCCTCTCCAAAGGCCTCTGCTGGAAGGCAGTTTTCTCTCAGAGGTGGCATGGGTTTCAATGACACCATTAACACAACGTTAGAAACAAGTCTCCTAATTATATGCCAAGCACTGTGCCAACAGGGTGCTTTACATGCATCGTCTTATTTAATGCTTTCAGTATCCCTTTGATGTAGTTCTGCCAGCATACCCACTCGAGGGTGAATGCAAAGGCTCCACAGAACAGAGGCGAGGAGCGGGGCTCCCAGCTCCGGTCTGACCTCACCACCCGGATGCCTAAGCTCTGGATGCTCTTAGCTTCTGCTACACATGCTCTGCTGCTTTGCAACCAGGAAGAGGACAGCTCCTGGGTTTTCATAACCACTGGTTACACAGTCCTACGAGTTTCCTAACGCTGGCCTTCGGCCTTCACAATACAGTGAAATCATCTGACCCTCTCTGGCAGAGGAGCCAGGGTAGGTCCAGCTGGGGGACTGGTCTGGGGCTGGAAGATCCACCAGTGTCTCCGAAAGAGCCCCGGAAGTTCAATTTATTCTCAAGGTGAAGAGAAAACAGGAGACTTCAGACACAAGGCCAAGTCAACATGAGCAAGAGTCAGGAGGAAGGTCCAAGTCAAGGGCAAGACAGAGCAAAGAGGTCCAAGAACATTGCTACAATAGCTGCAGCCCATTCTGATTCATCTCTGGCTAATAGGTTTCCTAGGTTTTTCTGTCCAGCTTAAAGGTACAGGGTAGAAGTATAAGAAATCCACCAAAAATGATCATAGAAAAGAGAACCATCTTCCTCCTATGTAAAACAGAAGAACCTGCTTACTGATTCTCCCTTAAACTATCCATACATTGTTCTTCAATAGCTTGTACTAATTTTACTAGATAACACGTTTGTCCCACAAATGAGACATGGTTCAAGTACTTCTCCCAAACTCCTTTCCTCTTAAATTTAGGGCATTCACATCTCATGTCCTCAACTGCTTTCATCACAACCATTTGCGCCTGCAAATAAAGGTACAGTGAGGTCGTGACTGACAAGAAAACATGTTAGGTCTTTCTCATCCAGACTCAGTCCTATTTATTGATGACCTTCTCAAAGATTATGATGTGGAGTTGACTTCTGAATGTTAAGCATAAATGTTTAATGCCAATGATCTATTTTTGAACACTCAAAATATTTTTAAAATAGTATAATTTGCAAGTGTGCTCTGTTTCATGGGAAATAAAATTTAACTCCTGTTTATATACTGATATATAAACATATCAGTATATGAGGATTCTTCTAGCCTCAGAAGGATTCACTGCATTTCCATTAGTGAATACGCTGACAGCATTTAAAATTAGATTTGATCTACATGACACTTTTCAGGAAAATGGGTATTAAATAAAAGAAGAAAAACCTATAGGTGCAAGAAAAAGCCATAATCATTTGCTAGTATCACTGATTTCATAAAAAAATTTTAAAATAATTTATAATATTAGCCAACAAAACTATAATACAACCTCCATGAACCAAGCATTACTTCTTTTAGGACATGTGTGAGAAAATGTTTAATTTCCAAGTTAGTGGCAGAACTGGAGTTTTAGACCTTGTACTTTTATGAAAGCATATGCTACTACATGAGGATATTGGTTATTTTTATCAGAAAGAAAAATGTAACAAACTTGGAAGACTAATGTAAGAACAGGAACATGTTGCTAATCTTGCTATGTATTGCTTCACCCTTGATGGGTTCTTTGAATTTGAAGCCAAGGTAAATGTAAGCTTGTAACTACCCCTGCAGGCAGGAGAAGTTTTGTAGGTGCTTTGGGATGAAGTCAGGGGAAGTCCTAGACCAGGAGAAGAAAATCCTGAAGTGCCTGGGATTTCTCTTACATCCTGCTTGTTGTAAACACCCCTTTAGAAAAGCAAATGGGCTCCTCATGCAATCTCATGAACTAGACCTGCAGGAAACACAAGGGCTCTGTTGCAGTATGTCCATCAGACAGGTATGTGCGGGCAGCGAGACCAAGGGTGAGGCTGCAGGAACCCGAAGCAGAACATAGGCTGATGAACTTAAAACTAATACGCTTTTCTATTGATATGCATTAGACAAATGTATAACTGGAACATCACAACCACGATTTTATGGACAATATTGCTTAAGATGAGGCTAAGAAATGTATTTATTTATTTATTATAAAATATTGGCTATATTCCCTGTGCTGTACAATATATCTTTGTAGCTTATTTTATACATAGTAGTTTGTACCTCTTAATCCCCTGCCCCTATTTTGCCCCTCCACCCCCCACTAGTAATCACTAGTTTGTTCTCTATATCTATGAGTCTGTTTCTGTTTAGCTATGTGCATTCGTTTTATTTTTTAGATTCCACATATAAGTGATAACATACAGTATTTGTCTTTCTCTGTCTGACTTATTTTACTAAGCATAATACTCTCCAGATTCATCCATTTTGTTGCAAATGGCAAAATCTCATTCATTTTTATGCCTGAGTAGTATTCCATTGTATATATATATATATATATATATATATATATATATGTATATATATATATATATATATATATATATACAACAGTATACGAGGGTTCCCGTTTCTCCACATTCTCGCCAACATTTGATGTTTGCGGTCTTTTAGATGATAGCTATTCTGATAGGTAAGAGGTGATATCTCGTTGTAGTTTTAATTTGCATTTCTCCAATAACTAACAGTGTTGAGCCGCTTTTCATGTTCCTGTTGGTCATCTGTATGTCTTCTTTGGAAAAATGTCTCTTCAGGTCTCCTGCCCATTTCTTAATTGGGTTGTTTTTTTAAAAATGTTGAGTCGTATGAGCTGTCTGTATATTTTGGATGTTAACCCCTTATCGGTTATATCATTTGCAAATATTTTCTCCCGTTCAGTAGGTTGTCTTTTCATTTTGTCCATGGTTTCCTTTGCTGTGCAAAAGCTTTTAAGTTTAATTAAGTAGAAGGTACTTAAAGAACAGAGTTAATTAATTCATTGTATCTTGGACTTCAGGTACATAGAAGTGGATTCATTATGCTTAGATTATAACCCATTCTCAGCACTGGTTCATATATAGTCCACTCCAGTAATTTTGGTGAAGGTGGGGTAGGGGGACTTTTCAGTTTTTATTTTTTGCAATTCAATGGTTTTTCATAGATTTGCACAACCATCACCAAAATCACTTCTAGAACATTCCATCACCCCAAACAAGCCCTGTACCCATTAGCAGTCACTGTCTATTTCCGCCCCTACATCCCCAACCTAGGTACCAGAAACCCACTTTCTGTCTGTATGTACCTATTCTGGACATTTTGTATAATTGAATCATACAGTATGTGGTATTTTGTGACTGACCTCGCTTACTTAGCATAATGTTTTCAAGACTCATCCGTGTTGTAGCATGTATCAGTACTGCATTTTTTTTATTGCTGAATAAATTTCTATTATATGGATATATCTCATTTTATTTATCCATTCATTAGTTGCCAGACATTTGGGTTGTTTCTATTTTTTTGACTATTATGAAGAATGCTGCTGTGAACATTCGTGTACAAGATTTTGAGTGGACGTATGTTTTCATTACTCTTGGGCATATACCTTGGAATGGAAACGCTGTGCCATATGGTAATTCTATGTTTAAACTTTTGAGGAATTGCCAAACTGTTTTCCAAAGCAAAGTATATGAGGGTTCTAGTTTCCCCGCATCCTCACCAGCACATATTGGTCAAGTTGACGCATAAAATTAACCATCACAGTCTACTGCATTAAGCTTGCAGGGGTGTGGGCGGGCTGCCTTCTATACTGAGAGATGGGTGGAATGACGGTCTGGGGTAACCATGTGGTTCTAGGTCATGTTGTATCTGAACTGGCTATAAAAACGGGACAGTCAAGGTGGCACTTTAGGGTATTACTCTAACACCTTCAATATTCTGTGCTAGAACTTCCTCAAAAGCTGATTTTCTCCCACTCTCTGCTTAATCCACACCATTAAGGCAACAAATTTAAGGCAAAGATTGTCCACATCCTTAGTTGCACCCCAACTCCAACATGGAGTTATGAAATCAGTTGAATGCATGATAAAAAACTAAGAGGAAAGGATTTTAGAAGCATCACTTGAATCATTTTATCTTCTTAAGGGACAAGATTATTCCCTGATACAATTAAGTTAAAAGTGAGACTACTATTGTGGAACAATATGTAATTTGCCTAGAAATCAAGAGATGATGTCAGGGTCTTGTACCTGATACCTGAAAAACATTCAGTGTTTGTCTTTTACATTCTAATGTACAATGGCTTTCTATTCATTTAACCCAGACACACCAACCGGTGACTCACAGATAGGAGGCTCCTTTGCTCCAGGTCTGCTCTCAACCTACCTGTGTCAACAAGAGACTGCCAGGCAGGTAAGGGCAATGAAACTTGTGAAGACAAAATGATTTCTTAGAAAAGCCTTCTATGGGAAATGAAATCAGTGTCTTGAAGAGATATCTGCACTCCCATGTTCATTGCAGCATTATTTACAAAAGCCAAAATACGGAAACAGCCTAAGTGTCCACTGATAGATGAATGGATAAAGAAAATGTGATATATACACAATGGAATATTATTCAGCTATAAAAAAAGAAGGACATTCTGCCACTTGTGACGACGCAGATGAACCTGGAGGACATTATGGTAAGTGAAATAAGTCAGGCAGAGAAAGACAAATACTGTATGATCTCACTCATATGTAGAATCTAAAAAAAAAAAAAAGTTGAACTCATTGAAACGGAGTAGAATGGTGGTTGTCAGGGTCTAGGGGGTGGGAGAAATGGGGAGATGTTGGTCAAAGGGTACAAACTTTCAGTTATGAGATGAGTAAGTTCTGGAGACCTAATGTACAGCAGCATGGTGACTACAGTTAACAATACTGTAAGGTATACTTGAAATCTGCTGAGACAGTAGATCTTGTGTTCTTACCACCAAAAAAAAAAGAGAAAAAGAAAAAAGAAAAGATAAAGAAAAGGTAACTGCATGAAGTGATGTGTTCGTTAACTTGATTGTGATGTGATAGTCATTTCACAATGTACCTGTGTATCATCACATAGCACACTTTAAATATATACAATTTTATTTGTCGATTATACCTCAGTAAAGCTGGAAGGGAAAAAAAAGAAAAGCCTTTTGTGGGCATTCTAATTGTGATGTACCCATGGTCCAGAGGAGAAGCTTCACAGAGAGCAGATGAGAGGTTGCCTGGGGTGGTGTACAGTGGGGTGAGGACTGGCTTTCAAAGGGCACAGGAAAATTCTGGAGTTATTTGATGGAGGTGATGGTTCCACAGACTTATCTGAAACTCATCAAGTTGTACATTTAAATATATACAGTCCATACTTCATCAATCATACCTCAATAAATCTAAAAGATTTCAGAGGGGGGGAAAAAAAGACTTAAAAATCTTACAGACCTCTTTTCAAACAAAATGGATCATCTGCACTTAAGGTATTTGCCAGGAACCCCACCTTGACTTACTGTCAAAAGCCTGGTTGAAATGGGTGATATCTGAGAAGGTCAGGCCAAGGGAATACTAACCATCCATTTGCCCATGTTCCGTTCAGCAAAAGTAAAACGTTTGGACCACATAAGCCTGGTGCTTCATCGAAATGTCCTTTCTCATAATGTCCTCAATTATTTTTAATCAAAATTTGATTATGTGAATATTATTTTTTTGCAAAAAAAAAAAAACAAACAAGAAAGGAAGGGGAAAAGGAAGAAAGAAGGAAATTTATGATAGCTAGAATAATGGTCCTTCAAAGATGTCCACATCCTAATCTCTGGACCCTGTGAATATGTTACCTTACATGGCAAAGGGGAATTAAGGTTGCAGATGGCATTAAGATTGTTGATCAACTGACCTTAAAACAGGCAGATTATTTGGATTATCCAATAATCCAATTACCACTGCTAGGCCAAATGTAATCCCAAGAGCCCTTAAAAGTGGAAGCAGGAGGGACTTCCCTGGTGGTGCAGTGGTTAAGAATCCGCCAAAGCAGGGGACACAAGTTCAGGCCCTAGTCCGGGAAGATACCACATGCCACGGAGCAACTATGCCGGTGCACCACACTACTGAGCCTGCGCTCTGGAGTCCACGAGCCACAACTACTGAGCCCACATGCCACAACTACTGAGCCCACATGCCACAACTACTGCAGCGTGTGCACCTAGAGCCCGTGCTCCCCAACAAGAGAAGCCACCACAATGAGAGGCCCAAGCACCGCAATGAAGAGTAGCCCCTGCTCGCCGCAACTAGAGAAAGCCCGCGCACAGCAACAAAGACCCAATGCAGCCAAATAAATAAATTTATTAAAAAAAGGAAAACAAAACAAAACAGTGGAAGCAGGAGACAGATGTGAGTATGCAGAAAGGCACAGAATGGTGCAACGTTGCCGGCTTTGAAGACAGAGGACATGGCCAGAAGCCGGGGGCTGTGGGCACCCTCTAGAAGCATGAGCGCTCCCCTAGAGCTGCCAGAAGGAACACAACCTTGCCAACTCCTTGATTTTAACCCAGTAAAATCCATTTCGGACTTTGGCCCCCAGAACTATGAGATAATAAACCTGCGTTGTTTTCAGTCACTAAGTTTGTGGTACTACATTACAACAGCAATAGAGAACTACTACAGAATCCTTCAAGTGAGGTAAAAATAGCACTGGCTTCATTTATTCACACAGTCATTTAACAAATATTGAAAACTTTCCCTGGGCAAAGCATTGTGTTGGGAACAGAGTAGGTACACATGGAAATGAAATCTGTACCTGGTACCCACGAATGCAAGAGCCAGGCAGCAGTTAGATACCGGGGAAAGAGCAGGGAGAGGTACCACCCAGGATGCGACAAAGAATAAGGGATTTTCAGTCCCCTTTGGCTGAGAACACTTGCAGGGCCTGCCCGACTCTTCCCTCACAAACTGCCATATTTTGCGGTCCAGGCTTGGGTGACGGTTTTTTCATCACTTCTCCCCTATCTCAGAGAAATGGAAGATACTTCCATTCCCACCTGCATCTTAGGTTTCGGGCCCTTTCCTCCAGTTATAAACGTGCCGAGAGCATAAGCGAATCTCAGCCAAAGCTGGAAACTACAGCCGGCCACGAGAGTGTGCACGTGAGGTGACTGCAATTTTTTTTTTTTCCTGCCAAACCAGAATTAGCCGGTATAGGAATGAACGAGCATGGAGATTGGAAATTGCACGGATTGGAAGGAAGCTCAGGTTAGGTTCGGACACCTCCAAACGCACCCTTTTTAAAGCCACACGGACTGAGGCCTCGAGCTCCAAGCTCCACAAAACGGAGCCGGCCCGGCAGCGAGCGGCGGAGGCGCCGGGAGCCCGCGCAGCGCGCCGAACCGGGCGGAGCGCCGAGCCGCGGGCCCCGGCACCTCCAGGATGACAGGCGACATCGCCACAAATCTCTCCGCCCAGCCGCTCAGGGGGCTCCGCGGAAAACAGCAAGTCTGGGGATCGGGGCTGGGCGCCCAGTGAGACCGCCGCCCCGAGGGCTGCGGACCGTGAGTATCCCGGGCCGCGCGGCATCGCGGGCATCGCGGGCTGCGGTGGCCGCTGCGCCCCAGGCGCCCGGGAAGCGGCGGTGCGGGCCCGGGGCCGGTAGGGGAAAGCGGCCGGGAGCGGTCGAGGGCAGGGCTGACCAGAGGCGCGGTGGTCCCGCCCAGGCCGCCCGCCGGGGGGCTCCCGAGCCGCGGGCTAGGCCACCTCGGGGCGGGCGAGCGGGCGCGCCGGGGCGGAAGGTGGGCACGCGCCGCGCTCCCACGGCGGCCAGGGCCTCGCGCGCGTCGTCCAGGGCGCACGGCGCCCCTCGGAATCCCCGCTCGACCCCAGAGGCGCGCTCGTTCCCGCGTCCAGCCTTGCTCCCGCCCTCTCTCCCGGCCCGCGTTAGCCACTCGAACTAGCAGTGCTGAGGCGGAGAGGGGGAGACCCGGGCGGGGGCGGGGCGGCTGCGGGACTTCTGGGGCTGCGGGATGCCTCCCCGCGCAGGCCGCCGGGACTGCGATCGGCCTCGCTTCCCCGCGGAGCTGGCGAGTTCCGGGCGCGCGGGGAGACGCGGGATGCCCGGGATGGGGGCCAGGGGTCGCGGGGTGCCGGGGAAGGGGGAGCACACAGCGCCCGGGAGGGGGCCCCGGGGCGGCTGGGGCGGCGCTCGAGGGCTGGGGGGTGGCGCGGAGGCCGGATCGCCGTGGGCCAGCCCAGGGCGTGCGGACGCTGGTACCCCAGAGCGGTTCTGATCAAGGCCCCTCGGGGAGGAAAGGAGAGACTAAAATGGGGCGAGGGACCCGGGGCGGCCATTTCGGGGTAGACGCCGCCAAGGCCACTGACGGTGTTTTAGGAGCTCAATTCTGCTTACCAATTAATTAAGCCGTTTTCTTTCTGCGGAAAAGTTGATCCAGGCTCTCATTAGCAAGGATGAGTAAGGGTTATTATTGGGCATTAGAAAGATTCCTTTTCGCCTTGCCTGGCGCGCGCGCGCGTGCGTGCGTGCGTGCGTGCGTGTGTGTGTGTGAGAGAGAGAGAGAGAGAGAGAGAGAATGAGAATCCCTCAGGCCCGAGTTCAAATTTGGCCTCCAGCACCGGGTAGTTTAACCTCTCTAAGCTGCATTGCCCGCATTCTACAAATAGCCTCAATTTCTTCATCTGTAAAATGGAGCATTAATATCAACTGGACAGAAGCGTTGTGGAGAAGCCGTTAAGCACAGTTCCTGACCCATAGAAGGCATTTATATTTTTAGTTCCCCCTGATACAGCGTGAACCTAGATAGGGTTCCCCGTTTCTCTTGCGCTGTGCTCTCTGCATAGCTCAGCTCCCCAGCCTTGGCTGCTCCAGCCTCTTCAGCCTCTTGGCCTCAAGTGCGCCCTCTAAAGGCTCAAGATGTCCGTTGCGCACCCGGTCTAGAGGACAAATATCGACAGAGCCAAATTACAGATGTGCCCGCCACACACCCACGTCTAATGAAGAACCTGCTACCAACATACTGTGTCACCTCTGGGGAAGATGGTATTTTTAATTTTAATTGGGCGCTTTCCCCTTTACTGCTTATTTACAGTGAGCTCACCACATTCTAACATAATCAACAGTAGCCAAATTAAAAATCAATGACTTGCTTATAAAACTTGCTCCCCTAACAGAGTTGTGGAAAATTTAATTTCGTTTTAATCTCTGAAACACTCGAACAGGCTATATAGTATTTTCACTTCTGCCAGTTACCAGGTAAATATGTAGCTGACCTCCATGTTAGCCTGCGTGTGTTACTTCATTTCCCCCATGAATGGTTTGTCTTTCACCGGTAATAAACTCACTTTAGGGAAGAATGGGAAGTTGACTGTTGATCCCATAATCTTCCCATTTCCTTCCTTCAGCTTCTTCAGTGCAAGGCCCTAACGTTACATGCAGAGCTTCCATTCTAGGTGAGCCCAGAACGGGTTACATTTTACACATCAATCCTTAGCAGAAACCCCACGCTCACTGCTCCACTTCCCCCAGCGTCCCACACATTGTGTTGTCATTTTGCATGTGTGTCAGTATGTGAAAAGATGGGGCAGCTTGAAGACCGTATGGTGGAGAAGCACTTGGAGCCTGGCGAGAGGTGGCCCAGAAACCCCTCCTGGTTCTCCCTTTCTCTCCAGGTGGAGAGGAGGGTCCTAATGCTCAGATGATTATTTTGTATCTTACTACATAAATGCTGAAATGCTAAAGCAAACTTGGGGGTGAGGGGACATTTATTCTTCTGTTGCCTTTTGTTTGTTTTAGTTAATCTGGCTGGACAGTCAGATAACTCTGATTCGTCAAAACAGGAATGACTTTTAGAGAGATTTGGGTGTGAAATGCAGACAACCCCATTGCCTGGAAGATCTTCAGGGACCTCCTGCGGATCTGATGGAATTTTGTTTTACCCACCCATAGGCTCCATCTGATAGTATTTTCTACAGGCACAGTTGTGCCTCTTGAAGAAAACTTTTCCATTAAACGCCATTTAACATCATTTCTTTATGAACAGATACACTGGAAATGTCAAGAGCAACTCAATGGCAACTGCATCTCTTAACCCATAAGATAAATAATTCAGTGAAAATATAAAGTTCTTAACATTGCTTAGAAAAGTGCTTACTATTTCAACTCATAAGTTGAAAAAATATGGCTTTTGTATTATTATTATTTCAAAGTCTTTCTTACGTGTAGGTGGGCTTTAGGAAAATGCCAAGTTGTGTGTTTTATCTCATTAAACACAGATTGTAAAACAATGTTGTTATTCATCTAAGCCAGTCACACCCCTTATCAAGCTGCCTGGTTCTCCTCTTTCTGCCTCTTTGGGATTCTGTGTACAGCTACCAGGGGCAGAGAGAAAACAACCATCAGCCACCCCTTCTGAACCCTTTCTAGCTTCATCCTCCTGGAACTTTTGACAGGGTAGCTCGGTTATGGGCTGTGAGCTTTGGAGAGCAAGGGCTATCGTATCCCTTTCTATCCCCAGGCAGACTGTCCTCTCATGGGGGGGAGAGAAGGGTGGTGGGAAACACACCCACAAGCCTATAGCCCAATGCAGCCTAGACTTCCCAAGGGAAGTGGCCCTGAATTGCCACTAATCTACTGTAGGCAAGTAGCTGAACCAGATGATGTTTAAGAGATAGAGAGAGGGGCCTTGACTTTCTTATAATAAAGTTAATATACATTTATTTAGAATTTTTTACCAAAGAGATAAAGAAGCAGAAATTACTTGGAAGACGATTGTCCAAAGAATAATCTCCATCAACATTTTTGTTTCACCCCAGTCTTTTTTTCCTACAGATACATATTTTTAACAACAACAACAACCAAAAAGGAATTATTTCATGTGCCCCGTTTTGTGACCCCCGAGTATAATTCAACCTTAGCGTGACCTTCTTTCTCTGTCTTCAAAGAGCCCGTACAGTTTTATTTTTGATGGTGCACTTGCATTGCATGACTATACCATGATTGACTGATTTAACATGTACTCTAATGTTGGATATTAGAGATGTTTGCAGGGTTTCTTTTTTCCCTCATTATTTCAAGGTTTCACTATTAGAATTTAGTTGACTCTTGAAGGATGAGCAGAAGAGGACCAGGAGATTAGAAGGAGAGAAGTATGTTCCCGAAAGAAGAGAAGGTCATGCACAAAAGCTTGAGAGACTGTGCCAGGTTCAGGGAGCTACAGGTGCTTCCATGGGACTGGAGAGCAGAGTGCAAAGCTGAAGAACAGGAGAAGGGACCTGGCAGAGTGGCAGATAACACGAGGGGAGAGCCTGGAAGCAGACAGGCCAGTTTGGACTTAATCCTAAAGATAACTTGACCGGGTGGGGAAGTTACATGGTAAGATAGCATTTTCTCATTCCCAGCATCCTCGGTAATGGAGAGGTGAAGGGAAGAACCCAGCAGAGAGCAGCAACATGGGCAGGAAGTGTGGTGGCTGAGCACCGGATATCTGTTTAAGAGATAGAATGATTTAAAAGATAAAAATAATGGGTATGAGAGAAATGAAAAGTCAAGATGAGCCCCAGGACAGATCCATTAAATTGCTCTTCCACTGGCATCCTTGGTTCCTTAGCACCCGTGTCTTCCCAACAAACTCTTAATCTGGGGATTAGAGAACTTTTCTTAAAAAGGGTCAGAGAGTAAGTATATGAAGTTCTGCAGGTCACATAGCCTTTGAAAAGGTAAAAACAATTCTTCGCTCAGGGGTGTACAGAAAGAGTCTGTGCAGATGGCACAGTGTGCTTCCCTAAAAGAGGCTGGGAGCCGTGCACTTGGCCACAATTTGCTTCTCTGTCATTTTGTCCACATCACAGCACTGCGGAGAAAAGCCCCATGGTTGGAGGTGTTCCGAGTGTATTTGGGACCGTTTTTTACACCGCTTTCCTCCACTGCAACAAAATGATTTTCAGTAATAATCACACGTCATGGTCAGTAATAATCATTATTTTCTGATTTGCTCCTCTGTTTTAAAATAATTACTTGAAACGAAGAATAGATTTCCATTTTAAAGTCATTATTCAAATTCATGTATCGACTACAAATTTCACTTTCCAAACCAAAATTTTTCACCTTGCAGTCTTGGCACTCTGTTTTGCTCTTTTTTTTTTTTTTTTTTTTTGTGGTACGCGGGCCTCACACTGTTGTGGCCTCTCCCGTTGCGCAGCACAGGCTCCGGACGCGCAGGCTCAGCGGCCATGGCTCACGGGCCCAGCCGCTCTGCGGCATGTGGGATCCTCCCAAACCGGGGCGCGAACCCGGTTCCCCTGCATCGGCAGGCGGACGCGCAACCACTGCGCCACCAGGGAAGCCCTGTTTTGCTCTTTTAAATTTTAAACAAAACTAAAGTCTCCAGGTGGGCACATAGAGTGACAAAAGTCAAGTAGCTGGCGTCCTGGTCTTCATCTCCACCATCACTGTGCTGTCACAGTCCATCTTGAATGTCCTGCTAAAGGCAGTGATGTGTGACACTGCAGGCACTGCAGACCCAAACTGAGCCAAGGTGTGCACCAGCAGTTCTGAACTCTTAGCAACTTACTCTCAAAACAGATATGTGCATTCAGATGGCCAAAAGGCACATGTAAAGATGTTCAACATCGCTAATAATTAGAGAAATGCAAATCAAAACTACAGTGAAGTATCTCACCTCACACTGATCAGAATGGCCATCATAAAAAATCCCACTACTTACCATTTTTTCTCCATCTACCCCCTGCTTCCTCTAGTCTCAGAGGATGGGTCACTCTTCCTGATCAAGACCAACCCTGTCCCACCACCTCTGGGATTAGTCATTCTCTCTCTCCTTATCCTCGGTTTTTATGCATACACTCCATTCTCATCCTGAAAAATAAAACAAAACCAGAGACTTCCCCTGACCTGGCATCATCTCACCTCTAGCTCCATCCAACCCCCTCCTCTTGTTTGAACAACTTGAGAGATAGATCTACGCAAAGCACAGGTGCCATCTTATCTCTTCCTTGTGCACATGCAGCCACCAACTATTCATTATGTACAGGATAAACTCCAAAATCCTTATCTGGCACCTAAGGCTCTTCAAGATCTAGCCCCTGGCTCCCTGGTAACCTGTATGCCATTGTGGTATCCAAATTTCTGTAATCTGATTTCCAATTTTCTAAGCAATTTTCTAGCTTCCCAGGTAAATGCTGGGAATGGGGGTGGATGGAGGGGGTGAAAGTATGTCTTGTATATCAGACATAAATATCACCATTATTAGAAGACTCTATCTCCCATTGTAAGATAATAAATTGGCCTTCTCCTTTACCAGTGTCTCCTGAGTTGGGTTTGTATGAGTCGGTCCCCCTGAGGCTAACCCACTCTAGCTGCATTGAACAAATTGAACACTTGGACCCACAAAACTGAGAACCATAGCCTCTGCCAGGCGCCCACTCACTCCCCCATGGCCAAGCTACCCTGTCTAAGGCCAGGCATCTTCCTTGTCTAACATCTTTGTTGTCACCTGTCAGTTTCCATCTCAATAAGGGACACAAGGCATGGGCTTTGGAGTCAGGAATAGCTGGGTTCAATTCCTGGCTTCCTGTCTAGCTATTGTATATACTACCTCCTGGCCATGAGAACTGGGGAAAGGCACTTCACTTCCCTGAGTCTATTTCCATTTCTTTAAAATAGCCATAATAATACTTATATATAGGATGACTGTAAAGATGAAACAGGTTTCATAAAAGCGTTTGGTCCTATGAAAAAGTGAGGAGTGTCCCCAAATCTGCATAATGACAAGATTAATCTGAAGGTCTAATATAATGGTGGGGCCACTGTGGTTCTGATGGGTAGGTAGAGCCTTCCAGAAAGATGGAGATATTTTTGTTTTGATGTTCAATGAAATTATTTGTCATATGTATTTCAGAACATCTTGGAAAATGTATACAAGTCATGAAGACATTGGGTATGATTTTGAAGATGACCCCAAAGCTAAGAAGACACTTAAACCCCACCCAAACATTGATGGCGGATGGGCTTGGATGATGGTCCTTTCCTCTTTCTTTGTACATATCCTCATCATGGGCTCCCAGATGGCCCTGGGAGTCCTCAATGTGGAGTGGCTTGAAGAATTCCATCAGAGCCGCGGCCTGACGGCCTGGGTCAGCTCCCTCAGCATGGGCGTCACCTTGATTGTGGGTATGTTCGCATGTGGCCTGTTCTAAAACTGAATAATTATAAAATGACGATTCCTCACTGTAAGTAATGTTTTATATTGTTGAAACATTAGATATTACATTTTAGTGGATGTTGCTATTGTTTTTATTGTGGTCAAATGTACATAACATAAAGTTTACCATTTTAACCAGGTGTACAGTTCAATGCCATTGAGTACATTCATCACCACCATCCATCTCCAGAACTTTTCCCATCTTCCCAAAATAAAACTGCACACATTAAAACAATGACTCCTCATTGCCACCTCTCCTCCCAACCCCCTATCCCTGGCCACTACCATTCTATTCTCTGTCTCTGTGAATTTGACTATGCTAAATACCTCATATAAGTGGAATCACACAAGATTTGTCCTTTTGTGTGATATTCCTATTCGAGTATGGTAAACATTTGGAGTATTTTAAAAATTGATCGTTAGAATTTTTGCCCCTAACTCTGTTTTCTTAACTGTTATAATTCATTACCTATCATTACAAATCTGTTTAACACATGAATATTTTTAAAAGATAAAAATTTTAGAGAAAACACAGTAAAAGTTAATAATCTTATTTCAGAGCTCTAATGTTTTAAATTTGAAGTATTGATCCTATGTTATTGAAAAATCTATTAAACTGTTTTTAGAAAGGTTACTGATATAGCTAACAGGAGGGAATAATAACATATTCTTGTATTTTGTTGTTTAATCTAACCAGCTAGCAATCTATGAAAGCAGTTCTTATCTAGTTGGAGATACTAAACAAGGAAATTATTATAAATATATGTTGCTATGGCTAATGTGTTTCAGTTTGAGAACTAAACAGCTTTTACTGCCAACTGATATTTAATAAGCACCTATTATACACCAGGTGTTTTCCCTTACATCATCTCATTTAACTTTAATTCTCTCAACAGTTGTACGAGGTAATTACCACTATACCGTAAAGCTGTTCAATTCCTTTACTTGAAAGTAGAAGCCATACTTTTACGTATAATTTTTTTTTTAATTTAAAGGGTTCGTGATATATTTTATACTAGAAACATAATAGGCCTCAAATCTCTTCCTAGTATTGTGAGAGTATGCGGATGACAGGCATATGTGTGTTTGACAAGAGTCTGTGCCTTGTCAGTGGTTTCCACATTGGTAAGTAATTGCTTGAATTCAATTCAGAGATTTGTTGATCTTGGCTGGTATTCAGCCAATGTTATTTTGGATAATACCAGCGACATTAATAACAGTGGCAGTGCTAATGATAGAAAACAAGGACAGAATGTTATTTCTCAAGATGTGTACAGGGGGTATGTGTTTATCACAAGGAATTATTACTGATCTAGTTTTTAAATTAAATAAGGGCACCATTATGTGTGTGAGAGAGAATTGTTGATAAATCACTTTTGCCTATAACTGTAATGAACTGACTCCTCACCCCTGCCTTGGCCTTGTTCAAACCAGGACTGTTTATCATATGAGAAGTGCAGGTAGGTTAACCTCAGTGCAGGGAATTTGCTAGTTTTGTGTTGGATATAATTCTACCTTCTCAATAAGTCAGTAAAGGAAAACTGTGCTTCTAAAATATGGGTTGACCAAAAAGTTCGTTTGGGTTTGGCCGTAAAAACCCTAATGAACTTTCTGGCCAGCCCAAATACTAAAAATCCAGTTTTCTTACCTTTTAAAAATAAATGTTTAGAGGGTAGAACAAGATGCTTACAGATTCAATCTAGAAAGTGTGCTCATACAGCAAAAAAGAAGATTCAGCCAAAGACCAGGATATTTGTCCCAATATTTTCCAAACCGTCTAAGAAGGTTGTCTTCGGTATTACTTTGTGTTTCACAAGTTCTACAGGAATAAGCAATGGAAATCAGTCCTGAAGTTATTGGATGTAGTTCTGAAGATGATCCCCCAAATAAGTACACCGAACTCATAGTGGTGTCGAAAGGTGATTGTCATCTTTAATTAGGAGGTAACTGTGGATTTTGAATTCTGTTTGAGAGTCCTTGATTTCCAGACAGTGGAACTTTAGATTGTAGACTAACCTTTCTTCAGGAAAGGTGTCTGCCAGATAAACATCTTTTGTCTTGCAGCTCAGAAATTATAGCACAGCAAGGCTCAGAGTTATGTAAATGAAACATCTTTTATTCTGTTTATCATGACCCTAAGTTGCTATTCATCATCTAAGCTGCTGGTACAGGTGGCAGCAGATCTGTTGTTTGCTTTTCCAAGCCAGAAGCCGGCAAGAGGAGCTCTCCTTTATTTAGCACTTACTACATGCCAAGTGCGTGTAATGTACATGATCTCATTTGATCCTACAGCAGCCCTGGAGGCCAGACCATCATCTTGATCTCACAGAGGAGAACATGCGACGCTCAGAGACATTAAGTAACTTACTGAAGTTAACTTGTAGCCAGTAAGTGTGTGGGACAGGCTTCAAACCTGGTCCGCTGGACTCTGAAATGGTGTCCACTATACCACACTGCCTGCCATGACGTTAAATGAGAACTGAAAATATGTTGGAAGTGAATAAATATAAATTGTTTTCATTTTCTAATCATTGTAAGGACATTGAGTTACCTCTTTCAGATTTAAAAATTCCATGAATTATGTTACAGTTAAAAGCACTCTGTTGGGCAGTGACTTGCACATGGGAAATTCAATTCGTTCTTGCTTCATTCTTTGCTAGCATGGATTTTGCCAGTTCCTGCAGAAGGTCCCAATTGTTTAAAAACTGTAATCACCTTGGTAGTATCTACAGCAGCCTTTGTGATAGCTCTTGGAATAATTCTTGGTAGAAGCCATGTTGTTAGGGGTAGCTATAGGCTGCAAAAGGTCATTTACTTGCTAAGTGGTTGTCTATCTTGGCTACACGTTAGATCCACCTGGGAGCTTTTAAAAACCGGCCACTCGGGCTGCACCTGGAGCATTAAATCAGAATCTCTTGGGACGGGACCCTAGCATCAGGATTTTTCTTTAATGGTTTTGTTAAAGCTCCTAAGTGACTCCAACAGTCAGCCAAGGCAGAGAGCCATTGATTTATCGCAGGGAAGGGTTACACCAAGAGACCAGGTATTCAATGAACTAGCTACTTTCATCCATGATTGTATGCGAAGGCTCACCTCAGATTGTTTCTCTCCTCACCTGAGCTTTTTTCCAACCTATGAGATGCTGGGATGGGCAAGAAATCATGACTTCCTCAGCGTGTTCCTGCAGCAATGCGAGGCTTTATTATGTGGGAAATGGGCCAAGATTCAGGTTCCTTCCGAAGAGGAGAAAGTCTGACAAGGTGTATAATCTCATTCCAAACAATGATTCCTCTACAAAAGTGGGAATCTTAGCCAAAGGACTGCATCTCAATCTTACTTTCCCCTCTCCTTAGACTGGGTGTGGAGTTCTTTTCATTTTGTTGAATGGCAGTTCCATCATGGAGATGCCAACTGACCATCAGTAAACAATGCTTAGAAAATGAAACTAAGGATCCGAAAGTTTGGGTCTGACTTCCTTTTTTTGATAAATCTGTATTATGTAACCATGGAGGAGTCACAGCATTTCTGGGGCTGACTCTGCCCATCTGCACATCATAAATGACTGTAGCTGCAGCACACATGGTGCCAGAGTCAATAAACTAAAAAGCCAGACACCGTTATCATCTTAATGTTCTTTTCAGTAAAGCAAGCAATACTTTCTTTTTGATATATAAAATTCCTCCAGATATGAATATCTGTACTTATTTGGGAATTTTCCCCCTTTTCCCCCCCAAATGCTTTCTTAATGCAGTGTTTCATAAACATGCAGTATCACAGAAAAACTTGCTTCTGGGCCCTTTCTGTAATGTGGGAAATACCATTCTACTGAACTGTCATGCATTGACCCTTCATATCTTAAAAGACCTATTAACAGCAAACCAGTGAATCATGCATTTTTCTCTTTTTTTTAACCCACTCCTCTGAGATTTGAAGTGGTGAAGTGACCATGGGTTTAGGAAAATAATAATATTTATAGAGAAGTAAAAGACACTCTTCAACTCATGGTTTCTGAATTTCAGCCCCCCCCCAGTAATTTCCTCAGATGTTTATATCAATGTGCTTAGCTTATATATTGTTTATATCATGTGCTTATTTTATAATATACATAATACGGTATATTTGTATAAGATGTTTACTGTATTAAGTCTATTCTAAGAGGTTCATCTACTGAATTATTTTCTGTAATACAGCAGGGTTAATTAAATTAGTAAGTCTTTATCTTCTCAGTTTTGAGGATTGGATCCTCTCAAAATCACTAGACAAAAAAAAAATTATTAGCAGACTGTACCCAACTATGTACATGAATATTGTTAGAATTGTAAAGGAAAGTTTTATTTCAGTTTGGACTACAAGAGGAAGCTCCTTAGACTTCAACAAGTTTTTAACCTGAAATAGTCCCACCTGAACATAGGGTTTGATAACTATATAAAGTAATAATGATCAAAAATAAGGTGATGTTTAAAATGCAATGCTGAGTACAGCCTTGAACCGTATTACTAAAATATGGATTGCTATTTGGATAAGGAATCACTGACTCGAAGGCAAGCATTAAGCTTCAATGACACCAGAAGCTGCCACAAAATCAGGAAGGGAACAAAGAGGTTGACAAAAACTAGAGCGTCATATAAAGTAAGCAATGAGAAAGTATATCATATACTGCATTGCTGTGAGTATTGGCAAATATTGTACAACCAGGGGTAGACCTGAATCTCCACACAGTGTCGTAAATGCATAGCCTGATGGGTCCAGTCAGGGACTGAGAGTCAGCAGAGGCTGAAGTATGTATGAAGCAATGGAGTTCTTTCCGGCTTGGTTTGCATCTGGATATCCTCATGAAAACAGGCTATAGGTTCCTTTCTTGAAGCATGGGGGTCCTGAGAACCCCCCTTTCTGTACTCCCTTTAGATCTACATTAAAAAACTCAAATGTATACAGAGGCCAAACAAGTAATGTAAATGAGGGCAGGATGTCAAATACAAGGCTGCAGGGAAGGGTGGAGACTGCAGCAAACTAGAGAGGGTGTGTCACAGCAAAACAGGATCAGCTGCTCTACAGGTCCAGCTGCTCTGGACTGTGTGGGAAGGTATTCTGTGTGGCCACTGGATTTTTGTGAATAATCTTAATTTTTAAATGTTGGCAACTGATTCAAAACATTTTTAAACTTTGTTCTGGATAAACAAAACGCATCCACAGGCTGGATGGAGCGCCTAAGACCACTAGTTTAGGACCTCTGCTGTAGACAAGAGAATGAAATCAACTTGTCTGTTTATTTCAGGTCTGTCTTCCTTGAAAATCTAGAACCTTGTGCTCTCCAGTGAAATGACTGAAACCTAGCTTTGCATGCCAAAAGCTTTCTGCACATAAAGCAAGGGTGTGGTTTTGGTTTTAGTTGAGGGCTCTAGTAATGTTGTAGTCTTTGTCTTCATATGAGGACTCCCTAAGAAAGGAGGAAAATAAAATGCCATTAGTCATTTCAGTCATTCTTTTTTCAATGTTCTGTGACAGGACCTTTCATCGGCTTGTTCATTAACACCTGTGGGTGCCGCCAGACCGCGATCATCGGAGGGCTGCTGAACTCGCTGGGCTGGGTGCTGAGTGCCTACGCTGCAAACGTGCATTATCTCTTCATTACCTTCGGAGTGGCAGCCGGTAAGCGTAGTGATTTTCTTAAACTTGACTTTTTTTATTCATTCATTTTTATTTTTGGCCACACCACGCGGGATCTTAGTTCCCCGACCAAGGAGCGAACCTATGTCCGCTGCAGTGGAAGCGTGGACCCCTAACCGCTGGACCACCAGGGAATTCCCTTAAACTTGACTTCATATGTTTCTGTTGGGCATTTTGGCCATGAATTTCACTGTAGAGAAAAGAGACCCATTAAATATTTCGTCCCTTTGTCTCCTCCACCCCAACCCAACCATATCCTATCCTCCAGGAAATACTTTTTAATATAAGATATTAAATATGCCTTAAGCATGAGGAAACGGCCTAACAGCTGTACTTGGCCTTCCTAATAGATTTTAATTAAATTTTCTATACCTGGTTCTAAGTGCTAGTCCCTTCTCTTGTAACAAAACAGACGTATTAATAACTTTCTCTCATTTAATAACTGCAGAATCCAGCGTGAATCAGAGAAAAATCATTTTCTCCTTCACCCCTGTTCAAATTAATGGAATAGCAGCAAAACCCACATAGATGTAGAGACTCTAAGAATCCAATCCAGAGCAAAGTGTCAGTCCCCAGGAGAGATATAAAAACTGGCTGCCAGGCAGCACAGTTTGCATATCTGTTCTGCAAAATGTATTCCCGGCCATAATTTCCTTTATCAACAGGTAGCAGAATGCACACAGGTAAGTAGTTTCTTACTCATGCAATTGTATTTCAGTGAACCAGAGCCAGCCTGACTTTTTTGAGCACAGAGCTATAATCCTAATAAGTGGCACACTGATGGCAGTGTTTGCATAAGAGTTCAAAGTTAGAGTTTGGAATTCTTGCTTTTTTTCTTCCACTTGCTATCTGTGTGACTTTGGGAAAGTTACTTAACTTACTTATGGCTCAGTCTCCTCATCTGCAAAATGGGATAATTGAGTGCTTGGTTTACAGGGATGTTGAAATGATTACATGAGATCATCTGTATGAAGCACTTAGCACAATGCTTGGCACATAATAGAGTCTTGAGTGAATGTTAGCTAATATATAATTGTTATTGTACATAACATGTTTATTATATTATAAGCTTAAGTATGTGCTTCATGGTAGCAGGAGACAGTGACCATAAAAACTCATTGTCCATATAAGTGGACAAGTTGGTTCTCTGTAATGTACATCTGTCCACATATACACCTAAAGCACTTCTGTATCCTGTGAAGCTGAGTTTGGAAACCATTGATCTGAAGGACTTGATAACAGCTCTTAAAGAACAACTCAAGATGTTTTCCCTGAGGCATTTTAGAAGCTTTGCCCCATAACAGCCCAGTGAATAGAGCTGGCATGGGGATTTTTATATTATAGGTGAGGAAGTAAACTCCTTCCCCTGAGACTAAGGAGCCACACTGGGGTCTCTGGGCAGACGCGTGGGAGCCCCTAGGAACTTGATCCGTGGTGTTTTGTTATATGGACTATGACATGACCCCCATAACTGGGACTTGAAATTTATTCCCATCATCTAGAGATGTCTATGGTTAGACTCTTTGTTTAACTGGAATTTTATTTCTTGCAGTTAGTTGCTTATTGGTTCTCAAATAATATGATCTCCATATTCATTCATTTGTTTATTCATTCGCTTATTTAATCAACAAATATTTATGGATACAAGGAATTGAGAAAAAAAATCAGGAGGCCAGCGAAAGGAAAGTGTTTCTTGAGACACTTTATTGCTCCCTCTTTTTAATACAGGAAACACCCAAAGAAAGTCTCTGAAAATAAATGTATTCACCTCCTCCACAAATATATATATAATTATGTTTAAGTGGAAAATCCAGCTAAATCAGTTAGCGTATGTACTGTTGGGCTGTTGTTAGTGAGGCATGTTGAAGCTGACTGACCCCTGTTTAGTAGAAAAGAAAGAAAGTTAGGTGCAAAGATCTGCAAAAAGCAAGTGATTGAAGCAACAAAAAAATAAATTAAAAAAAATTTTAAAGACAAAACAAAAATTTTTAAAAAGCAACTGATTGAGGTATATATATATATATATATATATCACTGTACAATAATGTATGTTTGACAGAGACTTTGTTGACATCTTTCTTCATTACAAAAAGCATTTGAGGCAGATTTGTTTGTATTTGTTTTTTAACATCTAGGCAATTAAAATTGCATGGATATCCTCCAATTAAGCAGAAAACTAACATCTGTTTGAGCGATCATACTTAGCCAGGAGAATCTGGACAAATTTCTTCAGCTTTGCCATTCCAGACCTCCATTCTCTCTTTTTTTTTTTTTTTTTTTTGTGGTACGCAGGCCTCCCTCTGTTGTGGCCTCTCCCGTCGCGGAGCACAGGCTCCGGACGCGCAGGCCCAGCGGCCATGGCTCACGGGCCCAGCCGCTCCGCGGCATGTGGGATCCTCCCTGACCGGGGCGCGAACCCGGTTCCCCTGCATCGGCAGGCGGACGC
>NC_041215.1:130011231-130126977 GCF_002837175.3 Physeter macrocephalus | reverse complement strand
TATATATATATATATATATATCACTGTACAATATTGTATGTTTGACAGAGACTTTGTTGACATCTTTCTTCATTACAAAAAGCATTTGAGGCAGATTTGTTTGTATTTGTTTTTTAACATCTAGGCAATTAAAATTGCATGGATATCCTCCAATTAAGCAGAAAACTAACATCTGTTTGAGCGATCATACTTAGCCAGGAGAATCTGGACAAATTTCTTCAGCTTTGCCATTCCAGACCTCCATTCTCTCTTTTTTTTTTTTTTTTTTGTGGTACGCAGGCCTCCCTCTGTTGTGGCCTCTCCCGTCGCGGAGCACAGGCTCCGGACGCGCAGGCCCAGCGGCCATGGCTCACGGGCCCAGCCGCTCCGCGGCATGTGGGATCCTCCCTGACCGGGGCGCGAACCCGGTTCCCCTGCATCGGCAGGCGGACGCGCAACCACTGCGCCACCAGGGAAGCCCCAGAGCTCCATTCTCTTAAACTTGGCTTCTGGAGACAGCTTTTCCCCGCTATGCATGCTTTTTACTCAGAACCACAGGATCTTCTCTCTCCCTCTGGGCCTTCTTCTTCTGCCTGGCTTATCTGGGTACAAGCCCGGCCTCTAAACCTGAGCATGGTGAAGAATTGTTCCAGGGGCCTGCTGGACCGCTGGGCTTGAGCCTCCATATCCCCAAGGCGTGTTCTCTATGCTCATAGAATAATTGCACTGATTACGAATCACAAAGTCCCATTAGGAAGGGGAGATGCTGTTAAGGACATGGAGAGGGTAACAGATGCTTGTCGCATTAGGCACGGATTTTTTTTTTCTCACACATGGGAGCATTTATTATTAAAACGAAGTTATAGTTGGTGCCACTCTTATGCTTTGTCCCTCAGTTCAGTTCCTATTAGCTATTTCATTCTGCTGCTGTTTAGAGATCCATAACCACATTAAATTTAGGTTGCTGGTTATTGTCAGGGACAAGTCAAATTTTAAAAAGTAAACTTTTGTGCCATCAGCAAAATGCAGAATGGACAAATTTAACAGGACAAATGATCTAGTTTCCTCAACAAGTAAATTGTGAGAGGAAAAAAAAGAGAGAGAAATTAAGACTTAAAATGTGTATCGACAAATAGCAAAGTGTGGGCCTTACTTGGATCCTGATTTAAACAAATTTTTTTAAAATATGGTCATTTATGAGAGAATTGGAAATCTGAACACCTTTGGATATTTTATATCGAAGAATTATTCATTTTTTCAGATAAGATACTGATATGATTATGCAGTTTAAAGAATTCTTCTATTTAGAGATTTATACTAAAATATTTGCACATGAAATGATATATTTGGGATTTGTTTCAAAATAATATGGAGGAAGGAGTGTGTGTGTGTGTGTGTGTGTGTGTGCTGGGGTAGAGGCGGGATTGAGGCAGGAATTGCCAGGAGTTGATAACTGTTGAAGCTGGGTGATGGGTATGTGGGAGTTCATTAAACCACCTGGTTGGTTGGTTCTTTCTACTACACATCTCCCCAGTATAATCATAAGGACAGTAATACTGTGCCACAATATTTAATATCAAAGAATTTCTTGGTTCTTTAACAAATAATTATTTTTCCAAAATAACCACTGATACACTAATTTTTCAGCTGAGTTTTTTGTACCTTAACTGTGGAAGTATCAATTTAACCGGTATGAAAAAGGTGGCTATTATTTCAAAATATGATCACTTTACTTTCCCACAGAACTTTCTTTTATTCCTTCCATTCCTTTGTTATGTGCCAGGCACAGTCCTGGGTGCTTGGAAGAGATGTATCGGTAAACACAACAGAAGAAGATCCCTGCCCTCATGGAGCTTATAGTGGTAGTTGTAGGGGAGAAGGGGTCAGATCATAAACAATATACACAATAAAAAGTAAATTATACTGTTAAGTACTTACTATAGGAAAAAAGAAAAGTAAGGTAAGAGAGATTGGGAATGGGAGTGGGGGGCAAGAGAGGCTTGCCTTTTAAAGTAGGATGGTCAGCTGTATACCTGAAACTAACACAACATTGTAAGTCAATTATACCCCCCCCAATTTTTTTTTTTAATAAAAATAAAAAAATAGGGCTTCCCTGGTGGCGCAGTGGTTGGGAGTCCGCCTGCCGATGCAGGGGACGCGGGTTCGTGCCCGGGTCCGGGAAGATCCCACGTGCCGCGGGGCGGCTGGGCCCATGAGCCATGGCCGCTGGGCCTGCGCGTCCGGAGCCTGTGCTCCGCAACGGGAGAGGCCCCAACAGGGAGAGTCCCGCGTACCGCAAAATAAATAAATAAATAAATAAAGTAAAAAAATAATAAAGCAGGATGGTTGTGTGGGCGTTACTGAGAAGATGAGCTGTGAGCAGGAGATGGGGCTCTCTGAGGGTAGGAACATTCTAGCAAAGGGAACAACCAGATTTTATAAAGAGATAAGCTCCTCACAATTCATATCAGCCAAAGAAATCTTCAGAATTCGATTAATTTTCTCGAACAGCATGCAGATAACTGAAAGTCAGCCAACTGGTCAGGATGCAGGACCAGTTTATGGACTATTGAATGTTTTTCTATGTCCCTTTTAAATATTAGGAAATTAGAGATTTCTGCCTTTTGTGGACTTAAAACTCATAAAAGTTAATTCAGAGTCTGGTTCAAAATTAAGGATAGCCGTTTTCTTCATGCTTCTCTCTCCCATAACGCAAATGATTGCTACGTTGCTGCCCTCGCTGAGGCTTGGCAGGTGGCTTGGGGACCTGCCCCTGCTTTTGCTGGGAATTACTTAGAAGCTGGCTTCATTGTTCTTAAAACAAGGGTATCCATCTGAGGAGCAGTTGGTGGAGGATCACTGGCTCCTGACACTTGCTGTAGATTATCACTGCTCAGAGGTCACTAAAGGAGGCAGGTTGCTTCTTGGAGCTTATTTTAGAAACTGAAGCAAAATCCTTCTGCAGCAATGTGCTGGCAGCCGGGCGGATGAGCAGTTTAGGATGAGAGGCAGTGCAGGCAGTGGAAAGGGACCAGACTTCTGCAGTTGGGTCTGAATTCCAACCCGGATGATTCTCCAGTTACCTGCTGCAGGGTCTGGGGAAAATTTCTTAATCTCCATGAGGTTCAATAACCCCCTTTTATAACATGGGTATAACCACAGGTAGCTTTTGGATTATTGTGAAAACTAAATCAGATAAAGCCTGAAAAGCAACTGGCACATCCTCACCACTCAGTTAGTGGTAATTGTTATTATGTCTGCATGTATGACCGCTCTGCTCTCCTTCCAAATGCAGGTCATTCTGAAACTATTAAATGATGCTAAACTAGGGAAGCTTCTCGGCTTTGGGGAGTGAGCTATTGGTCAAAGTCTCTTTTCTCCTCTCAAGCTGCCATCCTAATGTCAGGAGGCTGGGAGCATTTACAACCGTGTGTGGCCCCATGACCACCTGAAGCGGGGCTTATGGTTTCCCTCTGTGTGTACCTAGAAGTTAAGAACACAACCCTCAGCCTCTTGGCCAGCATTTTATTTTCTTTCACATTTATTTTATTTTTAAATAGGCTTCATTTATAGAGCAGTTTTAGGTTCAGCAAAATTGCGCAGAAAGCACAAAGCACTCCCAGTACACCCGGCCCCCAACAGACACCATCTACCCCACCAGCATTTTAATTTTGTGCCCGTAAATCACAGACTGTTCCTATCTTCTAAGAAAGATACAATTAAAACCCAGAGATGCAAGTGCGTATCAGGTGACTTTGACATCTCGTAGCTACGTATCCTTATAGGTACATTTTAATTCCTTTTATTCTTCTAATCCATTTGGGAACACATTGGCCCATTCCTGAGGCTTCTATAAATTGCCTGGAGTCACTCTGCATCCCCTTGTGCCTGAGTACTTTCCTGTGTATTAAGTGCAATTAGCGCTGACGGCAGAGCCCTCAGAATCCATTCGTTCTTTCAACAGATCACTAAGCACACACTGCACGTTCTGAGCAGTGCCCGGCATACCAGGGGCGATAATGCAGACACAGTCCTGCCCTGGTGGGGCTTATATTCTGATGTGAGAATGCAGACTTATTTTATTTACTTACTTCTTTTATATGTATTTGTTATTTATTTATTTAATATAATAGTCTATTATTATAAGTGGAGTAACCTATGCTGAAAAGCCTGTTGGGGGAAATGATGGACTAGAGGCGGGCTTCTTTGGGTGAATCTCGGTACTTACCCCTCGAGCTCCTTTTTTACAATCATGATTATTGCTTTGTTTGAAAGAAAAGTTATAGAAACTAACGTAATGAGATGCAGATGATCTTTAAAGGCTGCAGCCTCGGGCTCTGGCCATTGACGCTGTGCCCTGTGCCTCTTCTTCCCTCGCGGGTGCGCAGGCTTTGGCAGCGGGATGGCCTACTTGCCGGCCGTGGTCATGGTGGGCAGGTACTTCCAGAAGAGGCGCGCGCTCGCCCAGGGCCTCAGCACCACCGGGACCGGGTTTGGTACATTCCTCATGACGCTTTTGCTCAAGTACCTGTGCGCAGAGTACGGATGGCGGAACGCCATGTTCATCCAAGGCGCGGTGTCCCTGAACCTGTGTGTGTGCGGGGCGCTCATGAGGCCCCTCGCTCCTGGGACGGATGGAGGCGACCCAGAAGGGAAAGAGCCACACGTCCTCCCGGCTCGCTCCACCGAATCTGTTCGGTCCAGTGGACGGCTGGGCGGAGCGGAAGAGAAGGGGGGCGGCCCCGGCACCGAGGACTCCCTCGGGGACATGCCAGCCCAGGCGTGCCACGAGGAGGCTGCACACAGAAAGGACGTGTGCGCCTTTCGGGTTCTGAAGACCGTGAGCCAGCTGACCATGAGGGTCAGGAAGGGCTTCCGGGATTGGTACTTGGGCTATTTTGGGACAGCCTCGCTCTTTACGAATCGGACGTTTGTTGCCTTTATTTTCTGGGCTCTGTTTGCATACAGCAGCTTTGTCATCCCTTTCATTCACCTCCCAGAAATAGTCAATCTGTATAACTTATCAGAGCAAAACGATGTCTTCCCTCTGACTTCGATCATAGCAATAGTTCATATCTTCGGAAAAGTGATCCTCGGCGTTGTGGCCGACTTACCTTGCGTCAGCGTTTGGAATGTCTTCCTGATGACCAACTTCACCCTAGTCCTCGGCATTTTTATTCTGCCCTTGATGCACACGTACGCTGGCCTGGCAGTCATCTGTGCACTGATAGGGTTTTCCAGCGGCTATTTCTCCCTGATGCCGGTGGTGACCGAAGACCTGGTGGGAATTGAGCACTTAGCCAACGCGTACGGCATCATCATCTGTGCTAACGGCATCTCCGCGTTGCTGGGACCACCTTTTGCAGGTAAACCATTCACGGCTTTAAGAGCTTAGGGTGCATGTAGAAAGTCGTGTTCTCATGTATGTTCAAAGTCCAGGATGAATAAGAAGGAAGTTTCCATTTGTGTACGTGGTCCTTTTTTTTTTTTCTTCCCATTCCTGCCCCCAGTTTCTCAGTTATATATTTTAGCAAGTTAAAGGTCATTCTTTCGTGTAGAATGTAGACGAGCTTTTGATCCCTAACCTGTGAGATCAACGGCCAGGCTGGTAAAGCATGCGGTGGAGAAGCGCAGAGCCCCTGCCCCGTCCGAAAGAGACAGCCTCTACCCTGTTCCAGCTGATTTCCATCACCAAGAAATACAGAAAATCATGACTAGCTCTTCTGTTGTTAGCCTGCCCACCCCCGCCAAGAGAAGCTAGGACTCTGCACTCTTAGGTAACATTTCCAAATTTTCAAAACACTGTGTGTAGGTCCAACAGAGCACTTCCGTGGATCTAGCCCTGTAGTCGTTTCCTACTGGTGCTGTAATAAATTGCTACAAACTTAGTAGCCTAAAACAATACAAATGTATTATCTTACACTTCTAGAGGTCAGAAGGCTTAAATGGACCACAGTGGGCCAAAATCAAGGTGTTGGTGGAACTGCATTCCTTCTGGAGGCTCTCAGGGGGAATCCATTTCCTTGCCTTTTGCAGCTTCTGGAGGCTTCCTGCTTTTTGGCTCCTGGCCCCTTCCTCCATCCTCTAAGCCAATATCGTAGCATCTTCTCATCTCTCTAATTCTGACTCTCCTGCCTTCTTCTTTCACTTTTAAGATGCCGGTGACATTGGGTCCACCGGATAATCCAGGATAACCCCCATCTCAAGGTCCTTAACTTAATGGCATCTGCCAAGTCCCTTTTGCCACGTAAGGTAACATTTACAGTTTCCAGGGATTAGGATGTGGGCATCTGCGGAGAGTTGGGACATTCTGCCTACCTCTGGCCCAGAGGCCACCAGCTGGCAACATCTAGGGTGAGATCTCTCACATGTATTCACCTCAGTTCAATGGAGATTTTGCTTCTTGCATCGGGCATACCAGAAGCCGTAGGCACCACCACGGAGTCCTGTGTCTGGGCCAGATACCTCTCTGAGCCTGTCATTCTGGGCAGGTTTTAAGCTTTGTGGTAGGTAGACCCAGTGCCCAAGAGGCCAGGTACTGGGCAAAGGTGACAAAGTCTACCCACTGTCCAGGGATTAGAGGCAGGAGCCCACAAAGTATGGCAGGGGCTGGGGCCAAATGTCAAGACAAAGGTGCTCTGTGGAGGTGGCTGTTAGGGCAGCCAGGCCAGGCAGGACTGGTGACAGTTGTCAGAGCTGCCAGAAGTTCGGTGCAGGGTTTTAAGCTAACCTGGTAGAATCTCACCTATTCAGATGCCCCATCCTCTGCTTATCTGGCTGCTCCAGGCCCTTTATCCCCATATCCTCTGCGGAAATACTTCTTCCCAGTGGGTGGGGGAACCTCATGGGTGCAGGACAAAGCCCTCCCCACCCCTTGCTTCCCAGTCTCTCTACAGAGCCTACAGTCACCTGTCCTAGAACTACGCTGGCAGAGGGCTTACGCCAACACAACCATTTTTAAGTTCCCGTCAGGACTGAAGCTCAAGAAATCATAGATTTTTACCTATTCAGCTGACAACACTGGCAGCTGGCTGACAAAAGGCTTAAGGCCCAAGAATTGCTTTAGGAAACCCAGAGGCTACATATGGGCCCCTTCCTGGATCAAGCTGCTCCTATTTTCTGCTCGTACACAGAGATGCAGGCCAGCATTTCTAGGTGACAGTGAATATCTATAGCAGTGCAGCAGACTATTTTATTGGCAGCAGAAGAGTCAGTACTGCTTAGTGATCTCATAGTATAGAATTCTCTATCAGTTAGGGATGCATTTGGTTATAAGAGAACACCCTGACAATGGTAGCTTAAACAGAGATTTGTGTCACATAACCAGAAATCTAGAATTCAGAGACTAGATGATATTGGGGCAGTGTCTCAAGATCCTCTTGGCCTTTTCCTCATGCTAGTGGCCTCATGGTCACACAATGCCTGCAGTAGCTCCAGCCACTACATCCTCATTTATAACAAGAAAAAGGAAGGAACAAAAGACTCAGTCCCAGAAGACTTCCACTTATATCTGATTGGCCAGAACTGTGTCACACAGCTAGTCCAGACTTCAAGGGGAACTGAGAATTGGAGAATTTTACTTTCCAGCCTCTGTACTAGAGGAAGGAAAGGAGAAAAGAACTGGGATTGGGGGGTTGGATCGGTCAACCAATGGTAACTTCCAAAGGAGTTTAATATCCATTAAGGGGATGGGGACATTATCAGTGGCTCATCCACCCTCTTGTTGGAAGTCCTTCAGATATATTGTATGTGGAAATAGAATCTGCCGTTGATGTTCCTTTGCAGGATCCAAGGGATACTTTCTGCTTCTAATGGTCAGTCTGTGATTATTTTATACTGATCCATCAGATTGCAATAGCAGTATCACAACACAGCCGTGAGGTGCAGCAGAATTCATGATCAGTGTTAATTAAAGCACCAAGGTTTGCCAGCATGGTTGCCTTATCCCATCCCTATGGTCATTTCCTTTTCACACATTTGTATTCTAGTGCACTTTCTTGAGTGGAAGAGAAAGGAATTATAACTAGAAGACCTGGAGTTATACCCAACCCTCTGTCACCAGGTCTGATCTCTGCTTGCTTCAGCGTTCCTCCCTAGAAGTGGAGTCTGTAGCTGAATTTGATCCACCATAGATGGTAGAAACCATTGTATTACAAACCTGACATGAATATGTGTCAAATGCTGCCACGGGGACTCTAAAATCAATGTTCTGACGTACATCTCCAGGCCGGCAACCTAAAGGGACCTCTCCTTCTTTTTGTTTGTTTCTTCTCCTTCCACTGAATTCATGCACTGAGGAATGCTGAACAGCATGATTAGCTAACTGTATTGTGTTTAATTCATTGACTTTCCAGGCCAAGGAGCCAATATTGCAAGAGATGCAAGGCCAGCCTTTATGCATGATAGTGCCGAAGTGCCTGGCAATATGAGTGACTAAATAACCACATTAAATTCTTGCTAGAAATTCCAGGTTGGCTAGAAATTATTACTTAGCTTGATGTGCTAGAAGGAAAATTACTGTTCACATTAGCTTTTTCTTTTTTAATGGGTTTAGAAATGAATGTGCTTTCCATTTTTCAAAGCGGTGCCTACTGGCGCTAAAAAGTCTGCTACAATTTAGTAGCATGTTAGACAATCACACGTTTCCATTTAGGAGAAGAATGTGCGATCAAAGATATTGAACAGACATTTCAACCATGTCATTCAGCAACCTGAACTTCATGATGTAATTCATTTATAATGTTACTGGGCGTTCAGTTCATCACTTTTAAAGATATAATAATAGTACTTTTCTAGATGTTTCCAGGGTGAAGTAGAGCAAAACTCAGCCACCAGATTTGACTGACCAAGAACCTACATGTATCTCCAATAGTTGCATAAAGTAGAACACCCTAACAACAATCTGTAACGTTTTTTCACCAGGAGCTGGGAACACTTATTTAATAAGTAAGAAAAATAGCCGTCACTCCTCATTTGACAGACACGAATGAAAAAGCAATGCAGTTTAATAGGGAACCAAATTTTACTCGGAAGCTGTTGATTTCAGTGGATGGTTGGATCAGGATTGCCAGGGATCCAGGTTCCAAACCAAGGGACTGAGTTCAGACCTCTAGGGAGAGACGGTGAAGGATGATTGAGGCAGGCATCTTGTCTGAAACATCTTGTTTCTAAAGAGTTATCGTCCCCATGTGTTGGGCCAGAGCACGTGGTAAAGTACTGTCTCCTGACCTGCTTTGCATCTGACTTGGGACTGGGTTGAGTTCAGACTAGTGGAGATGGTAGGATCTGGAATCGTTTCAGATAAAGGTAGATTGGAGAAACCTATGGGATTGATTGAGCATAAAATTTAGGACTACTCCAGTTTGTACCAACATTGTTTGGTAAAGTTGAGTGCACTTTTTGAAAAATTGACTTGTGAGTTACTTTAAAAGAATGGGGTGTGTGAAGATGCTTTTACAAAAGTTTATACTTTTAGGGGAATGATGCAAGATCTTAAAATATAATTAATTCAACGTAAGGCTGTAACAATATGTAACATACGTAGCACACATTTTCTCTAGTCTGCGGAGACAAGAGGGAGGATGGAGCGGTGGGAAGGAGATGGTAGGGTGTTCAAAGGGTGATGGGTTTATTACTGTCCCCCCAGGAGGGGGAATAGTACATGTACAGAAAAGGTGTCAAGACAAATACGTTGGAGACTCCAAAATATTCAGAACGGCTTGTGCTTGTGCTTAAGCTCTGGGCAGCAAGAGAGGTGGGCAGGGGCCATATCACAGAGTCCTGGAGCTTGTACTCAAACACTTATAACCAAAAAGTACATGAATAGTCTGAACTAAGTACAAATTAATTCTCCAGTGAGGATTTTGTCCTGTCTCTGAGTCCCTGTTAGGCAGTGATGGGAAATCAACTTGTTTCAGCTGTTGGTTATTTAGAGGCATCATTTCCTACTCTCAATCACTTGATCATATGAAAAGGGAGGATTTAACTGTTAAACTGACAAGATCAGCTTTCATGTGGGATGAGTGGGGTATGAGAACCTCATTTATGTGTATTGATTTTTTAGAAATTGTAGCTGAAGATAGTGCTGTCATGTACTCTGCTTATAGAGACGCACCACTCGGTGTTATCTGCAAGTGAATTGTTCACTTCATCCTCATTCACAGAGGTCCACAGCTGACAAATGGTGGCACCGAGCAAAAGTTGGGTGTGTTTTTGTTCATATGTCACTGTGTCTTTCTGATTCAATGCTGAAGCTGAATCACTGTTTCTGGATTATATGTTTAATCTTTACTTTATTTTATTTTATTTTTTTTGCGGTACGCGGGCCTCTCACTGTTGCGGCCTCTCCCGTTGCGGAGCACAGGCTCCGGACGCGCAGGCTCAGCGGCCACGGCTCACGGGCCCAGCCGCTCCGCGGCATGTGGGATCCTCCCGGACCGGGGCACGAACCCGTGTCCCCTGCATCGGCAGGCGGACTCTCAACCACTGAGCCACCAGGGAAGCCCTATATGTTTAATCTTATCTGTCCTTCTTGTCTCAAACTGGAAATTAAGAAAAGATGATAGAACGTTTACTAAGCCATATCTAAGGACTCTGGTATTCTCTTCTTTTATATATCAAATAACAAACTCAAAAACTTGGTTTACTTTTAAAGTATATCCAGGATTCATAGTTTTTGAGGGACTTTTTAAAAGCATACATTTTCGATGCTATTGTTCGTTTTTCTTTATGACAGCCTTGACTCATCCAGGCGCATTAAGCACTAGCTACAATAAACAAGAGATGCAGATAAGCCACAGGAAGTCAGAGATACTAGTTTACACGTTTAGCAGTTGCTTTTGTGTAGCTGTTTGTTGGTGGGAGAAGGTTATAAGTTGTAGTTATGCATTCATTTGCCAATTAGATACTTTTTAAAAGATAATTTTCTTAAAGTGACCATAGAATGCTGTCTGATCATTAAATCATTTATATTTTTCTTATGCCTTTGCTAATTAATGCACTTGTTGAAATGGAAAAAGTGAATGCTTATATTTACATTTTTACCATAAATAAAATTCTGTGTATAGCTTAATCCTCTCAGTTTGCATAGCTGGCTCTGTGGGGACCATGACATGTGACTGATCCTTAGAATTAATAACTGAAGTGAATGAAACATCATGCTTCATAGTTTCTGAGACTTTTTTTTTTCACATTTTAACTTCTCTGAAATCAGAATACCTTGTACAAAGTTCTAAGAAAATATCAAGTCATATTTTAATTGATGATATATTTCTTTTTTATTGATACATAAGATAATGATGCATCATGTAATTCATGGTGTCTTAGAATCCATGAAATATGGTAGTATCTTACAGGCCCTAGTTAGATCATTATATGAAAGTATTAGACTATAATAGTAAAGTATTTTTTTTTTAAAGAACTGATAATTTAGTTAGCATTTAAGGCTATATCTTTGGCAATTTAAACTTCCATAAATTTAAATATATATATTAAAGGTTTATAGCTGTAAATGTGAATTTTATAAAACCTGGAAATCTTGATTCTTTCTAGAACAGATATTTACCCTTATACTTCAGAATGAATGAAAGTTCAAATGTCTTAGGCTCAGCCTCTCTGTATATACATGAGAAACTTCTTCAGAAGAGTTTTGAGGTTTTAGAAAAGACTCGTGTTTAATATGTGTGTAAAAAAGAAAATCATTAGATTCACTTTTCGCTGCTGGCTTTGTGCCGGCTTGAGAGTTACCCCAAGGGCTGTGGGCCAGAAGATTCTCCCTATAGTTCGGCCAGCTACTGTTTCAGTGCCTTTAAAAGTACCCCAGTGACTTCAAAGATAAATGCAGCCATCCCCACGTACCAAGAACTCTGGTTCCAACAGCCCAGACTTAAAAATGGCTAAATGAAACGTTGGGGGCATTAAATGACATATAATAAATCCTTAGAGAATTATTTATAGTAGCAGTAAATGCTTGCTTTGTGTTCTTGACTTTATTTTCTCAACTTCATTACACTGAATATATTCTTTTTTGTTTTGTAGGGTGGATCTACGACGTCACACAAAAATATGATTTTTCCTTCTATATATGTGGTTTACTCTACATGGTAGGAATACTCTTTTTACTCATTCAACCGTGTATTCAAATTATAGAACAATCCAGAAAAAAATACATAGATGGTGCAAATGTGTAGTGTCCTGTTATGTTCCATGTAAGATTTCTTTGTCATACTCATGCCTACCTCACATGGTTGCTGTGAGGAGCCTGTGACATCTCATGGGAAAGTACGTCGTCCCATAACTGGCACAGTCGTTTGTAAATGCCATTGTCATGGCTTCGTTTGAAAGCAGCACTGCCTTTCTGTGCAGGGAGAGGCATTAAGGACTACATGCATCTTAGAGATGACCGTGTCCTGCAAAGACAGCCTATTAAATCATTGGTAGAAAAGCCCTTCTAAAAAGTATCTCATCATCCACTAAGACTAGGGTTCTAGAAACAGTTTTTAAAACAAAGACAGAGAATTAAAGCTTTTCAACCCAACTACTTCTTTTTAAGGTGAAAATAAGGTATCTAAGTGCTTCTGGAAATCTTACAGATACAGGTCTCCCTGCTTTTTGAAAGCGCTTTCCACTGCTTTGCTTTTATGAAAGACCTACGTTAGTACCTGTTTTCACTCACCAGAAGAAACCCATGGAGGATTTTCGCTTTTACAAAAAGAAAAGGGGAACCACGTTCAGCGTTTGTTTTGCTGTGAACCTTTAGAGAGGCAGCTCGGCCAGAGCAGCAAGAGGGGCGCCGTCAGGCTCCGTCCGGGGAACCACGTCCAGCAACTCAGCCTCAAGTCGCCATAGCTTTGAACTGTGTCTGTGAGCATCTGTGCTTGATCTCGATTTATTTTGTGCATCCATGAGCAAGATGTGACCTAAGGTCATGGCTTCTTTGCCTTATGCCATTTCAGGTAAGGTTTCATAGAACGCTCTGCTTTCAGATAGTGGGGAAAACCTGTAAATGGGTTTTCAGCCCAAGAATATGCTGGATTCAGAAATTGTTACAGGGAGCTGTTGATCTACCAGTGTAAAACAAAGGCAGGCTCTAACTTCAAAGGTAATACATTTAGTACAATTAAAGAGACACAGTTTATATTTTTATTAAAGAATTCTGCAGCTGGGGCATACAATTTCTAGATCTTTCTCTAAGAAAAGCATTTGCCGTTACTCCTAATTCAATATTATCCCGTTATAAACTGAACCTTGAGACAAAACCTTAACAAATAAATAATATTAATAATCTCCTTAGTGAAAGCCATATTCGTGCATACAACCACTGAATCAAGGGCTACGATTCAAGCACTTTTATTCATTTCATTGGCCTCTTAGTTTATGAGCACGATCTGAGGCCTATAGAAAAATTTTTTTCTGAGTTTCTCCTGCCCAGTAAATAAAATAGAAAACTAATTGCTGGTTAACATGTAAGTTGGTGGTTAAATCATCTGTCAAGCATGTTACTAATCCCAAATATGAGACTATCAGGTTGTGAGGATAATAAAACGCCCTTGGTCCAAATGTCTGTGCACTTGACATTGCAGTAGTGGTAACAAATAGCCCTTCTCCAGTGTCTTGCTGTTCTATCGACAATTCATCTGCCTGAGCTCAGCACAGTTTTTAAAATAGTTCTCTTGATTGATTTCAAACAGAAGATAACTGTGATCCGTGGCATCACATAATGCTCTTCCTTTATCGGAGATCTCTATTTTTCTAAGCCAAACATGTTTCAGACTGCAGAATGTTCTTCCCAGAATCATTCTGAGATTTCTGGCTGCCTTACTTGTTTACACATATTTTAGAACTATTTAAATTTCCACTTAACAATTTGCTCATCACACACACACAAAAATGCTCTAATATCATGGCCAGTGTCTTGGGTCAAATTTATCTAAAGTGAGTACAGACCATTCTCAGTTATCCTTGGTAATTAGAGGCAGGAATGGTACTAGTAATTGGAGTCACAGAATGTTACCCCAGCCTAATTTTAGCCAGCCATTTCAGCCTTTTGCTCCACCAAACCCTTTAGAGCTGTTAACAAGTGATTACACGGACACGTTTCCTTTTTGTTTCATCTCCACTATTTCCTGCTCTAATGTCTAGTGGGAGGGGTTGGGTAGTGAAAGCGACCACCAAAATAAGAATAATCATAAAAGGCAGCTAATGGAAAGGAGAAACAAAAGCATAGCTAACATATGCAATATTACCTCCAATGATTCAAGAATTGCCTGTAAATTATTATAGATAACAAATTGCATGTCATACTCCATTTGGTCCAACACAATGACCTGTTATCATGACATCTTTGGCTGCTGTGAAAGAACCCAGCTCTCTCTTTTTGATAAAGGTAATCTTAAATGCTAAGGCAATGTTTTTCTCTATGTATATTTACCATTAAATTAGGATGATAGATTGAAAAACATGTTGTGTGTTTTAAAACTGACTACATTACCCCCTTACTTTCATTTACTGACAATACCAAATTAACAAGAGGCGGTGTTAAATATTGGGAATGGTGCTATACAGCCAATGCATTTTGATGCTTGCACTACTAGTTGTGCATCACAAATACAAACTTTTTATCCAATGACCCAGCTTTAGTTAAATATCCAAGTTAGACTTGCTTATGTTCAGTCTGTCCAGTTGTTTGTTGATTTACCATATTTTTAGAAGTGGTGATCGCCACCAAATCAAGTCCCCGTTTTACAGAGACAAAAGTAAAACCTACGTGCAATATTCATGTTGCCAACAGAAAAAAAAGAGAATGCTTATAAAGAATTACAGCAAATACATTATTTCCTGTTTAAATATATCCTGATGATATTATATAGGGTTGATTGTATATTTATGTTATGTGCTTTATAGGTTTCCCCTCACATATCCAAATACTTTTTATTTACATACAACTAAATAAATTTTGTCCTCTTTAAAGATGGTCAGTGAGTTTTTGTACAAAATCTTTATTTTCTTAGCTTTAAGAGGAAAACTCCTAAAATATAAGTGATAATTATCGGTTTGGTTCTTTCCCCTGGAAGAGTTTTTCTCTAGGTATGTTTATAAAACCACCTAGAGAGAAGCACTGAGCGTGATTGTTAGAAGGGCCAAGTTCAGCTACAAAATTTAAAATGTACACACCCTATAATCCAGCAACTGCATTTCTAAAATTTTTTCCTACATATGAACAAAGACAAATGAACAAGGATTTTTTGATTTATTGTTTGTTATATTAAAGACTGGAAATAATTTAAATGTCCATCAATGGGAACTGTTAAAGTATGGTATTTATGCAACTGTTAAAAAAAAAAAAGACCGATTCATATGTAAAATTAGACAACAGTATCCAAGATATATTGCTAAGAGAAGAAAAGCAAGACATGTTTAATGTAATCCCAATTACGTTTTTGCTAACTACAAAAAAGGTTATTCATATGGCTTGTATATATATACAGAACATTTCTGGAAGGAAACAGAAGGGAACATTAACAGTGTTTAGCTCCAGGGAGGGAAGTTTGGGCTCTGGGGTGGGCCTTTTTCCCTTATGCACATGATGATTTTTCAATTTAAAACTTGTATCCAACATTATTTTAAATGCAGACTCCTGGGGCTATTTAAAACCTAATGAATTGGAATCTTGGAGGATGGGACCAAGATATCTGCCTTGTATTGGACTGGCCAAAAAGTTCGTTCGGGTTTTTCGTAAGATGTCACAGAAACACCCAAATGAACTTTTTGGCCAACCCAATAAATAAGCTTATCAGTTGATTTTTATGCTCACTAAAACTGGAGACCAGCTCTCAGCATATTTAAGTGTAAAACATTCCAATCGATTTCTTTCTTTTTTTTGAAAAAGCAAAAGTGAGTTTATTATAATGCATTGTTTTTTTCTTTTGATAAATGACTACTAGTGTAACACCTTGATAAAGAGAAGCTTGAGAGCTACTATTATATTTTAACAGATTAAAAATAATTTGTTTGCCTGTTGCAAAAGTATTGTTACATGTTTATTAATACACTGAATTTGGTAAGCAAATAAGTATATATTAGTATATTGAAGTTAGTGTAAAAATAAGAAGAAAAAATTTAAATGTACTTCCAATACCCAGATACAATCATTGCAGTATCTTTTATACCCTTTTACTGTTTGTGCATGTGTTTCTCAAGAACAATTTTATACTTTAAAAGTATAATTTATAATTAAATTTTATTATAAATTATAATTATAAAGCAAATTATAATTTGTTCTTTGCATGAACAGTCTATCAAGGACATCTTTCCATATCAGTAGATGTGCCTCTTCAGTACAGTGGTCTCAACCATTTTTTTCACTCCAGCACAACTGAGGCATTAAACACAGTTTTGATAATGTTATTCTGTCAACTCTTTTTTTAAGGAGTGAGGAGATGAGGCAGAGAGGAGGGAGGAAATATGGTCAGTTTAAATTTAAAAAAATCCAGGTGACAAATACCTATCTGCAACATCATTTTTAATGATTGTATAAACTGTAATGTTTTAAAAGCAAATTCCCAATTGCTAGCCATTTAGGTTGCTTCTAATTTTTGACCATAATGTGTAACATTGTGATAAACACTCCTCCCCACCTCCAATCAATTTCAAATGCTTTTCCTGACTCCCTCACATTGATTATTTCCTTTTATGCATATGACATTCTGATTAATTACTATCCATGGAGCACTCCTAGTGTATAGTATTTTTATTCCACTGTCTGTCTCCCTAGTCTCTTTCCATTCAACAGATGTAAACTGGGCTCCTATTAGAACAAGGCAGGCTGATGCCAAGTGCCTGCCCTCGAGTGGCCTGCGTGCAGAGGAAGCTGCTATTGCTGGAAGTGATGATGCAATGACAAAGCTAAGGGAGATGAGACTTGTAACCTGTTTAAATGAAACTGTAATTAATAATATAAAAGACACAGAGAGGTTCAATAAAACGGATGCAGAACTATCCCTAGGTATGTCTGTTTGTCAAACGAAAGATGCAGACAACAAGTGCTAAACTTACAGTTCTCAAACTCTTGGGTCTCAGGTCCATGTTACAGTCCTGAAACCCAATGAAGTCCCAAAGATCTTTGGTTTTTGTAGGCTGTATTGATATTTACCATGTTAGAAAGTGAAACTGAGAAATTTAAAAAATTATTTAGTATTGCTTCATTTTAAAATAATAATGAGCCTACTATGTTAATATAAATAACATTTTTTTGAAAAGTAACCATATTTCCCCAAAATTTTTTTAGTAACAATAGCAGCATTTTTTTACATTTTTGCCAATTTCTTTAATATCTGGCATAATAGAAGACAGCGGGGTTCTCATGTTTGCTTCTGCATTCAATCTGTTTTGATATATGGTTTTGATTGACATATATGAAGGAAATTCAGCCCCATGCCTATATGTAGTTGGAAAGAGAGGGGTATTTATTTTAATAGTCTTTTCAGATAATTGTAGTTTGTTTGGTTTTTTTTTTTTTTGATAACACAACAAAACTCAACAAGTGGTATTTCTTAAAGGTTATTTGCACTGTGTAATCTGACACCATATCATATAACTTTTTGTAAAACGTGACATTAAAAGCCTGTCTTGCACTTTGAATGGCTCTTTTGCCCATTTATGATTTTGTAACATAATGCTTTAGTAAATTGGAAAATACTAATCTACTGAGTTTTGTAGATCTTCCAAATGTTTTCATATCTCAAACAATATTTTTTAAAATCATATGATAATTGTGTGGTTCCACTTATATGAAATGTCCAGAATATGCAAATCCATAGGCAGAAAGTATATTAGCGGTTGCCAGAGGCTGGGAGGAGAGAGGAATTGGCACGTGGTATCTTTTGGGGGTGACAAAACTAGATAATGGTGATAGTTTCACAAATTTTTGAATATATAAAAACCATTGAATTATATACTTTAAAAGGGTGAATTTTATGGTATGTGAATTATATCTCAACTGGGAAGTGGACAAGCTCATGGAGGTTGATATAAGTTTTCCAGAATTCTTATTTCCTTTGGAAAGCTTAAATATTATCATTGGCAACAAATACTGCAGTTATTTTCCTTGAGGCGACAGCCTCATTTTCAATAATGTATCTGCCAAACATAAACACGGTATTTCACGAAACATCCGTAGTTGAGTTTGCAACTCAGTTACACAAGTGCTTTTCCTCAAGACAACCAATGGACTTCGATTTGCAGCTGATGTGCCCTGTGCATATTTTCCATTTCGAAACCAAGCAGGACCCTGCAGGACCTTCCCAGGGACACACACCCCCACACCCCACATCCCTCACCTCTTATTTGTAAAAAAGCTCTAGCCTGCTAGGCCTTCCCTGAGTTCCAAAGAGCAAATTTAATCAGAGAACTGAGAAAATGCAGAAAGAAAGGAAAGCAGTCAAGCAAGTCAAAAATAATAATGGGTTAGCCATAAAACAAAGTCAAGGACCTTTAGTTCTTCATCAAGGGCTATAGATAATTTCCCAAGCCATATCCTCGAGTTGTTTTGCAGATACTAAAACCCCCACCAGGTGGAAGAAGTTAACTGCATGCTGACCACCAGCAATGTAGACCCCAGACGAGTTGGAACCAGAAGGTCGATGACTGAGATTCCCAAAACTTCATCCTATTACGTCACCATCAACCAATCAGAGAACTGTGCGCGAGCTGACCACACACCCTGTGACCCCCTCCCTCACACTGTCTTTAAAAACCCTTCCGCGAATGCTCTCAGAATTGGGGTCTTTTAAGCGTGAGCTGCCTGTTCTCCTCGCGTGGTACCCTGCAATAAACACTGCACTTTCCTTCACCATAACCGGGTTGTCAGTAGATTGGCTTTGCTGCTCAGGTGGACCCAAGTTTGGCTCGGTAACAATTTTGTCACGCAGGATATTAAAAAGATGTGCAGTCAAGAGTAAAGAGTTCATAAAAAAGGTGGTCATTTTTACTGTTTCCTCAAGGATGTCCTGAAGTGAATCTGGCCATTATTTGACTGCAAGCATAGCAATGAAAAATACAATGACCTCTGGTGCGTTTTGGTGGTGCAGCTTTGACTCAATGCCGAGGCATTAGCGGCACCCACCACTGCTGCTGCACCATCAGTGCAAACCTCAACACAGCTACTCCAGGATCACGCACGAGAGTGAATCAAGTTATTCAGTATTGTGAACGGTTCAGCACCCCTTGGGTTTGCTTCCAAGCATTCACATAAAAGATCTTTGTCTAGTTGGTGTGATACTAGATGAACACAAGCGAAACAGCGAGTCCAGCCACATCTATTGATTTGTCCATTTGTGAGACAGAAGTATGATTCTGCAGAGAAGATATTAACTCAGCCTTCCTGTTTGCAGCTAAATCTTTGATCTGACAAGCTACTGTATCATTACAAAGTGGCGCTGCTGTAATTTCTTCTGCGGACTCTCCAGCCAGCCAGCATTCAGCAGTGTCAGCACACGCCTTTCTCTGGGTGCCAGAGGCACTTCCTGTGATGAAGTACCCTGCACAGTCACCTACCCTGCAGGGCACTTCAATGGCTTTGCCTCTCTGGGTTGAAAAGCTATAAAAATCAATTTTTGGCTTTTGATGAACTCATCACATTTACATTTAAAATATTCAATTCCTCTCTCTTTAGACTCTGAATGATGTCTCTTAAAATGATACCACAACTTAGGAGGTACCAAAAAGGTAAAATTTTAACATTATAAAGCCATGGAATAGAAAGCTTTTGAGTCATATTTTGTTTCATATTTACACTTTTTTAGTAGATTTCTGATTCATCTTTTTCTTCATGTTAAGGCTTAGACGGTGCAGCTGTGAGCTAAGAAAGCCAGATTTCTAATCTCCCTTTTTTAAAGCTAATGAGCCATCAGCATCTAAGAAAGGGAAACTGAGTCAGGGCAGAGAGCAGATCACTGGCAATGCATTAAAGATGCTATAGATGAACCGCGTGGACTTCCAACAATGAAAACAGAGAGAGTCGGGCCAAAGGTCTCAAATTGGCACTGGGTAGCCTCTTCCATTGTCAGGTGAAGTGGAAAGAGGTGCGAGTTCCTTGGGAAGGTCTGGTCCCCAGTGGAGGAAAGTATCAGGAGGAAGAGAGGACTGAGTTTGGGAAGGTCCCAGTGAGCCATGTTCCACTCTGTTACTCAGTCCTTTCCCCGGTTTTCCCTAAGAGCATGTAAGGGCCTTGAAGAAGAATATACTTATTAGTATTCAAATAAATTTACAATATTTGTTTATAGAAAAATGGGCAATAATTTAGTTCATCAAAAGCTTGGAACATTCTCTGGCCAACTAAATTAGTATGGTCTCTCATAGTAAGCTCAAGGTCCTCCCCCTTATAATTTCAAATATGACCTTGGGCAAATTCCATCACCTTTTCAAGTTCCACTGGCCAAACATGGTTTTGGCTCTGAAAGCAGAGGTGGTGTGGCGTTTGTGGTTAAGAACATAGACTCAGTAGGTATAGAGTTGAATCTCAGCTTTACCACTTATTAGTCATAAAACCTTTGGAAAATTAACTTGCCCTCCCTGGGAATAATTTAGGCTTTGCCGGCCGTACAGTCTATATTGTGGCTATCTAACTCTGTCACTGTGTGTCCTAAACCGTGGCACAATAAAACTGCATATACAGAAACAGGTGGCTGGTTAGATTAGACGTATGCCATAGTTTATAGACCCCTGGTCTGTAAGACAGAAATATCATCACTTACCTTCAAGGGTTGCCGTAAGAATTAAATCGGTTACTACCTGTTTATTTCTTGGTAACCAGCAGACAGTCAACGGAAGTTGCTATTATTATTATTGTTCCTAAGGTTATTCCAACTCGGTCTGTGACCACGATCCATGGCTCTCAGACTTTCTGGATGGGCAGAACAGATTTCCCAACGGAAACTAGCTTTTCTGAATAAAGATCTCTGTTTGAGGGAAAGTGATAAGCAGGAAACAGCGAGTCCTCCGTAGCTCCCGTCCCTGAGGGGTCCATGTTGCCAGGGCAAAGGAATGCTATCCCAGTGTGCGGATGATCTCATTTCAAAACAACATGTGCGCGTCCGCCTGCCGATGCAGGGGAACCGGGTTCGCGCCCCGGTCTGGGAGGATCCCACGTGCCGCGGAGCGGCTGGGCCCGTGAGCCATGGCCGCTGAGCCTGCGCGTCCGGAGCCTGTCCTCCGCAACGGGAGAGGCCACAACAAAGGGAGGCCCGCAAACCACAGAAAAAAACAAACAAAAAAAAACATGTAAAGCTAAGATGTTAATTTTACTCTGTAAAATGACCTGCTACGTGATGGAATGCTTGTAACTGCAGGCGCACACCTTTCTTTAGTCTGGTGGTAGCCTGTCTCTTTAACATCCTACCAAAGGCATCCATTTCAAGTTGAAGCCAACTGTTCAGAGTGGAAAAGCTTGGATTCTCTCTCACACTGTATCATATCACAACACAGACTGAAGATAGAGGTCATTACACTAAAGCTCAGAGCAAAAAACTGCTGCACAGATGTTTTATGTAAGGTCCTTTGACATTATTCTTCAGCAACTGGGCAGTTGGTTTGGGTGATCAATGAGGGCTGATGACCATCTTGTACACAAGCAGCTCAGAAAACAGCAACAAGGGGTAACTAGTGATGTCACCCGACCCCTGCTTCCCGCCCCTCCCCCAAATATAATCACAGCCTAAATTCTTGGCCCTACTCAATAAAACAAAACACTGTGGATTCCATATAATCGAGGCTTAATGCATGTACTATGCCAACCTGTTCAGGAAAAAAAAAGCAGCAATAGAAGTTGACATTGAGTATAATGTATTTATTTTTTAGTTTATAAATTAAATATTCACATTTGCTATTGTTAATAAATTGTTCTTGGACTTCCCTGGTGGCACAGTGGTTAAGAATCCACCTGCCAATGCGGACTCAAGCCCTGGTCCAGGAAGATCCCACGTGCCACGGAGCAACTAATCCCACGTGCCACAGCTACTGAGCCTGCGCTCTAGAGCCCGCGAGCCACAACTACTGAGCCCGCGTGCCACAACTACTGAAGCCCGCGCGCCTAGAGCCCATGCTCCGCAACAAGAGAAGCCACCGCAGTGAGAAGCCCGCGCACCGCAACGAGGAGTAGCCCCCGCTCGCCGCAACCAGAGAAAGCCCAAGTGCAGCAACAAAGACGCAACGCGGCCAAAAGTAAATAAATTAAAAAAATAATAATACATAGATTGTTCTTAAAACACTAAATATATAAATCATCGGAAAATATCAGTATTTTACTTTTACAATTACAATGGTGAATGAGAGCCGAGTAGAAACGCTTTTGAGTGAAGAGATGAGAGAAGGCAAAAGTATAAAATGCTGTGACATTTTACTCTGAAATAGGTCATGAACAAAGCAGATTTATCCGTCCACATGAAAGCTGTCAACAGAGGCAGAGAGGCAAACCATCATCGCCTCCCGATTGAGGCGGGAGAGAGAGGCAAAATGATAGACCACGGAGGGTGCTGGTGCCTTGCAGGATTTTAGGTTGATGATACTGCTCCTATTTTAGTAAAAATAATTATAATAAGCTAATAAGGCACTCAAATTATGAGGACAAATAATTATTGAAATAATCTAACTATTTAACTATTACTTTAAAGTAGCCAACATATTAACAACTCATTTTTAATTATTTAGCTTTTAGCATCTATATTTATCTTATTATCTTTCATATAGATAGTAAGTTCTCAAATGGCCATATATGTGTTCTTACTGATTCACGTTGAATCTAGATTATTATACATGCCCATAAGCTTTCAGAACTCAGTTGATAAAACATTACACATGAAATTTTTAAGCTGTTGGCATTTTGCATCGATGTTACAAATGGGTTGTAACTTGGTATTTACGCAGTTATGCTGTGCACACACACACACAGCTGCCGTATACACGTGGTATTAACCTGTCACTGAAAACCCGGCCAGGAGTGAAGTCTGGAACTTCCAGGCGAAACAAGGCAGCAGGAGCCGCACAGAAGCACGGGCCCTCCGCCTGCCTGCCAGCCACCAGACACAACTTCGACAGGCTCTTCATCTGCCAGGAAGGAGACTGCGTTTGATTTCACAGAAATCCAAGACTGAGTGTTAAGGGTGTGTGGATGGGGGTTAAAGTCTGGTCTGATATGAATCCAGGTTTAGTAAAACAGAAAAGAAAGAATCTGTCATTAAGCTATGGCTATGGAGCTGTTCCAGGAGTGACAGGGGGAGAACAGCCAGAGTCCCCTTCTTCCCCACCATTTGGGAGATTCCAGGGCATCACAGTTAGTTCCTCTGGCGGGAGGCGAGCGCGGGGTTGGGGGGGCATTATTTTTCTATGTAGCGAAGTGGAGGTTGCAGGCAGGAAGAGCTCATAGCGTTGATAAGGTGATGGGAGGTTGAGAGCTACTTTGTTCTGTAGCCTAAAAGGAGTCAGGAGACTATTTGCTGCTGTGAGCGCCTTGTCTGGGTACTTAATTGCCATGAGAAAGTAGGAGGAAAACAATTGTTAAATAACCCACCTCAGGGAGGTAGAATTTTCTCCCCTAAAACTGTACCGCTTTTGCCCCTCTGCCAGCTTAACAGAATACAAAATGTCCTTGGGTTTTCACTCAGTTACCCACATCCTGTGTTTCTAAAACTCCCTGTTGTACTCACATGTGGAATCTAAAAAATACAACAAACTGGTGAATATAACCAAAAAAGAAGCAGACTCACAGATCTAGAGAACAAACTAGTGGTTACCAGTGGGGAGAGGGAGACGGGGGCACAATACAGGGGTCGGGGAGAAGGAGGTACAAACGATCGGGTATAAAATAGGCTCGAGGATGTACTGTACCACACAGGGAATATAGCCAATATTTTGTAACAACTGTAAGTGGAAAGTAACCTTTAAAAATTGTATAAAAATTTTTATACAATAAAATTTTATATAAAATTTTTATAAAATAAAAATCAAACACCCTCCCCCCCAAAAATCCCTGTTATAACAGCGGTACCTGTCCACATTTCTTTGGGGAAACCGCACCTCTCTTAGAAATATTTATGGGTTTATTTGACAACGTAAAGTCCTGGGAAGTTGGACTCTGCACGAGGTCTGCAAGCAGAATGTCTAGAATTCTCTCCAGCCATGTCCCAGGGCCAGGTCAGAGGCTGGCCACGTTGGGGGATGGAGCCTGGCATCCCGGGTCCCGAGGGTGGGGGACCTGAATACCATCTTAGCGGAGCAGAGTCAGGAAGGCAGCTGCACTCAGCAGGGGTGTCTCCTGCTGCCCCTGTCCCCTCACAGTTCCCTAAGGGGACACGCAGCCACCTACTCATGGATGGACTCAGATGACAGACAGCAGGAAAAAATTCAAAAGCCATGTTCCCCTTTCCAACGCCTAGATAAAATACATAGGTAATAAAAACCTGCTAATAATCATTTACTGTTTGTTACCATACAGCAGAAGCCTCTTTTCTTATGGGTGGCAGGGCATGGGTGCCTCCTGTCCTGCTGCCCCTGTGCTGGGGCCATGACCTGAGCCTCCCTGTGGCGGGGACCGTGGTTCGGGCAAAGCCCAGCAGAGGCAGTGTGCTGCATTTGTGTGCAAGTACCCTATGGCTCCTTGAACCAACAAAACCTTAGTTCTTAATCAAAGGCAGCAGAAGAGGTTTGGACACAGATGGAAAACACAGCCGTGCCTCAACTCTCCTGCAGGTAGGAACGTGTGACCCTAGAGCTCACTGCTCCTCTGGCTTCCTTGTCGTTGTATCCTCTTGCGGAGGCGCCGCTGGAGCTGCAGCTTGTTGGTGAAGAACATCTGTCTCCAGCCCATATCCTGAGCCAAGGCTCTCATGTCTGGGGTGATGTGGTCACAGGCAGACTGGACGATCTGCTCCCACAGTTTGTCTGACGTGCACAACTGTAGGTGGAAAAAGTCAGAGGTGGGCGACCTCATACGTGGGTTAAGGAAAAGTTCACTCACTCACAACATCACTAGCCAACCCCTGCTGCCTGTGAGACCCCGGAGGAAACGCCACGGGCGCACAAAGGTGTGCCAGACACAGCTCTGACTCCAGAAACTTCCTCTTTGAGGAGAGGCAAGTGCACAGATATCTAAAGGATGAAGCAATATTCGATTAACGGAATAAACCAGGTCCTGATCTCACTGAAGATGCAAAATTTGAAGGAGAATACATACATGTATATGTATAACTGAGTCACTTTGGTGTACACCCGAAACCAACACAACATTGTTAATCAACTATACTACAATATAAAATAAAAAGTTAAAAAAAAAAGATGCAAAATGTGACATAGTTATAAACAGTACACGTACAACATGATATAGTTAGTTTATGTACGCAACATTAGACGGTGAATTTCCGGTTAGCCACATAACAGGCTGATAATGGTGTGGTCAACCGATCTTCACCCGGGGCTGCAGCAGTTTCTCGAGGAGGAGCGTTGCTAACTCCTGCTCAGCTTCACGTTAAACCCTTGCTTGAGTCACCTCTCCCCGGGCTTGTACAGCGGACACCTTAGTTCACTGCGGGCTACTCGGTAGCGAACCGCGTCGAAGCGGGCAAGCAGCCCTCGGAGACTGCCAACCAGCACACCTAAAATTCACACATTCCTGGTGCCAGGGTCCCGTCCTCATGTTTTATGCGGAGTCCTTTGCGTGCATGACATCACACCATGCAACAGAGTGGCCTACAAGATGCAGTCGCTCCCCAAGCCCGCCAGACACATGGTAAAGGGAGCCGTTCTCTGGGAATAACCTTCCCAGGGATGTTCTTCTGCAGTCTGGGCCTTTACCTGAGGGCCATGAAGTTAAGGACAGACAAGACCCCTCTGGCCCAATGTCTGCACAAGACCACTTTGCCCTCCCTCCAAGTTCAAAGCTGCCAGAGTTCAGCTTCCATTTACCCAAGATTTCCCGCTAGGACTTTTTCAACTGTCACCATCATTGATGGCAACTCTGTTCATCAGTCTCCCGCTACATTTTTTTTTTGGTCGCACCGCTGGGCATGCGGGATCTTAGTTCCCCAGCCAGGGACCCAACCCACATCCCCGGCAGCGGAAGCGCGGAGTCTTAACCACTGGACCACCAGGGAAGTCCCATCAGGCTTCTGCCACTAAACACTCTTAACAGATTTCCTAACCCCTTGCTTCCATGCCCCCAAATCTTTCCTAAAGTTAAAGCTTCCATTACATTTATTATTTCCGACCTTAGTGATAGCCATGATTTTTTGGTACCTGTATACAAGACTAGGAACATTTAAAGGCGCTTGGATATTTGACGTTGCAAAGTGATAACTCCGGTAATATGAAATGTGCTCAAAGAAGGGTCTCACGTGGGCCCCAGAACACTTCCTGGCTCCGTCCCTCCTGTGCCAATTGTGCGCTCAGGGAAGTTCATCACCAACCTGATTCCCCCGTCACATGTGAAAATCCAGCAGTGGAAAGAATAGGCATGACAGAGGATCACTGAGGAGCCCGCAGTTCCTTTAAACTGGCGGGGGGGGAGGGGAGCGGGGAGCGGCACAGAGCTCGAGGGCTGAGGCTCCTCCTTCCTGCTCAGACCCTCCCAGACATGGCCCCCTGGAGCAACTCACAAAGACTCCTGTTACAAGGAGGCAAAGAAACACAAGAAGCAGATGGGCCGCTGGAAGGTCAATAATGCTGGGAAACAAGATTATCTATGGATAATGATCTGTGCAGACCCTGTGCCTGTGAATAATAAAGAGAGTTGATCTGACTGACAAAAATTAGGTTGAACTAATTATTTCACTATTTAAAATTAGGGGCAACTTTAACACTTAAATAGGAGAAGCAGACAGGCATGGTAAAGTCCCTCAACTCCAGAATACTGAATCCAGTTGGGCTCTATTTAGAAAGACGTCGGGGTTCTGCAGAAAAGGCCTACACTCACTTATCATTCTTCCTTTCCTTAGAATTTGTTTTAGCTTCGTGTACAGCCTTTAGCCCTCAGCAGTCCAGACACAGCAAATTAGAAGGCTGGTTGATGCCATCAGAGGCAGAGTAGTGAAAGCAGAGAACAACGGGTTGAGAAACTAACAATAAGGGAAGAAACAGAAAAGAGAAATACAAACTAAAATGACTATAGTTTGGTCCATTTAGTGTGGAGATAAGCTGCCCCACAATTTTCAATAGCCTATTCATTCCTCCATTCATCCATCCATCCAAACTGTATGGAACGCCTATGGTATTGGACAGGGCCCCTTGTTTCAGACCACAGAATATATTCTATGTTGTTTAAGCAGAGAGGGATTCAGTACAAGCAATAGGAAGCTCACAGAATATCCAGTAAAACCAGAGGGAAACGTTCAATGCTCTACAGCCAGGAATAACAGCAGCCAGATGTATAAAATAGACAACTAATGATTAAAAATAATTCTACTATAAATACCCTTGTTACATATATGTTTACTAACACATGATTTTCTTTAAAGTACATTCTTAAAAATTTAACTTTTATAAAGAATTGAGGGCTTCCCTGGTGGCGCAGTGGTTGAGAGTCTGCCTGCCGATGCAGGGGACACAGGTTCGTGCCCTGGTCCGGGAAGATCCCACATGCCGCGGAGCGGCTAGGCCCGTGAGCCATGGCCGCTGAGCCTGCGCATCCGGAGCCTGTGCTCCGCAACGGGAGAGGCCACAATAGTGAGAGGCCCGCGTACCGCAAAAAAAAAAAAAAGAATTGAATATATACCATTAAAGTATCCTGTAGAAATTGTTTATTGATTTATAATTCCTAGAGTAGCGTATACAGAACATCATCAAGCAAAATAAATCTTGATACTTAGTTGGCTAAAAAGGTGTCTTCTTTTAATTTACATTTCTTTGTTTACTTATGAGATTGCTTTGTCTAACTTTGTTGATTTTTGTATTTCCTCTTTTGCTAATTGTTCATAATCTCTGTTCATTTTTGTATTATGGTATTATTAGTCTTTTACTCACCAATTTATAATAATTCTGCAAAGTTAATCATATGTTACTTATTTTCTTTCTAAAGTTTGGGTTATTGCTTTTACATGTGCAAATTAAAATTTTTTTGAATTTTGTTTATGGGGATAGAATCAAATCTAATAGTCTTTTTAAAAATTAATTAATTAATTAATTAATTAATATCTTTGGCTGCGTTGGGTCTTCGTTGCTGCGTGCAGTCTTTCTCTAGTTGCAGCAAGCAGGGGCTTCTCTTTGTCGTGGCGCACGGGCTTCTCATTGTGGTGGCTTCTCTTGTTGTGGAGCACGGGCTCTAGGCATGTGGGCTTCAGGAGTTGTGGCACACGGGCTCAGTAGTTGTGGCTCGCGGGCTCTAGAGCGCAGGCCCAGTAGTTGTGACACACGGGCTTAGGTGCTCCACGGCATGTGGGATCTTCCCGGACCTGGGCTCAAACCCGTACCCCCTGCACTGGCAGGCGGATTCTTAACCACTGCGCCACCAGGGAAGCCCTAATAGTCTTTTATATATGGTTTCTACCTTTGTTTATATGCCTATAAAGACTCTGTCTATTCCAAAAACATTTTTTAAAATTAAAAAAAAATAAAATAGATAACTAATGAGAACCTACTGTATAGCATAGGGAACTCTACTCAGAGCTCTGTGGTGACCTAAATGGGGAGGAAATCCAAAAAAGAGGGGATGTATGGATACGTATAGCTGATTCACCTTGCTGTACAGCAGAAACTAACACAACATTGTAAAGCAACTAGACTCCAATAAAAATTAATTAAAAAAAAATCAGCAGTCAGATTAAAAAACAAAACAAGAAACCCGGACTGTTCTAGTGGGAACCTCACTGCTTCTGCTCCCCCACACTCAGCACCTAAAGATGTGCTGACACCTTGGACCAGACCCTAGAAGCTCCCCCACAGGCCTCAGCACTGCGCTGGCAGGAAAAGCACGGATGCTGCCCCACCTGGCTCACATCTTCCTTCCAAGACCCTTGCACGTGGGTCTACTTGACAGCGCCCAGGCTACGCCCAAGACACTACTTGCAAAGGCATCCATGAAATGTAGCTTTTATTTTTCTTACCTTCACAGTACACAAAGGCAACTCCGTGTAGTGTGAGGGGGCTCAAACGGGTGTGAAGCCAGCCAAGCCGCTGCATGCTCCTCCGTCTGACCTCCTGGCTTTTCTTATCCATACATACCCTTCTTCTCACACTTAAACTTCCCAATGGCGGCAGCAGCACATGCTGCACCTAACGCAAAGCAACTGCCCCTCATACGGGTGACAACGCGTTTATGCTCTGCCTTCACCTCCACCCACTCCCGCCAAATCCCAGCAGTTACAAACCTCTGGGTGGTGTTCGTTACCTCTAGTTAATCCCAGTTCCTCTGTGTAACCTAGAATTACAAAGTTAACCAGTACCGACTTGCCCTGTATAAAATAATAGAAGAAAGGGAAAGAGGAAAATATTGGTTTACATATAAATGTACATATCAGGGCTTCCCTGGTGGTGCAGTGGTTAGGAATCCACCTGCCAATGCAGGGGACACGGGTTCGAGCCCCGGTCTGGGAAGATCCCACATGCCGCGGAGCAACTAAGCCCGTGCGTCACAACTACTGAGCCTGCGCTAGAGCCCGCGAGCCACAACTACTGAGCCCGTGTGCCACAACTCCTGAAGCCCACACGCCTAGAGCCCGTGCTCCGCAACAAGAGAAGCCACCGCAATGAGAAGCCCGCGCGCAGCAACGAAGACCCAACGTAGCCAAAAATAAATAAATTAAATAAATAAAATTTTTAAACATGTACATATCACTGGGTGAGGAAGAAAATACAGGGAGCTACTACAGTCCTAGATTCTGCAACTGGTCACAAGCAGGAGTTGTGTTTGTAATTTTCTCGTTCTACTACCCTTTCCACCATCCTTTTGTTCTCAGCCAGCACCTCAACTGGTCAAGATGCGATACCTGCTGATGTGATCCAAACCGTCTCCGGTTCCTGCTGGGTGTGAGTGCTTCTTGATCTCTCAGGTAGAAGATGTTTTAGTCTTCTTTACATAAGTTTTGCCATTGAACATGGCAGTATTAGAAGGCACTCACAGAGGGAAATCCCTGGCTGTCCAGTGGTTAGGACTCTGTGCTTCCACCGCAGGGGCTAGGGGTTCCATCCCAGGGGTTCCCTCCCTGCTTGGGGAACTAAGATCCTGCAAGCTGCGCAGTGTAGCCACCCCAAAAAAAAGAAAAAGAAAAAAAAGCACTTGCAGGGATGGTCCAGGTTCCAGAAATACTTCTCTGTAATTCCACTGTGAACAAGCAATGCTATTTTTCTCTAATAAACGTGATTAATCACTGGAGCCAACATAGTAATGCCCATTTGGGGTTTTTTTTTGCCTGTTTGTTCAGTGGCATTACGAGCCCCAGATAGCCTGGGAGCACTCTTCATCCTCTTAATTTCTAGTTCAATGGAGTCATTGTTGTTCTTTAGGCGAAACTATTCATTCTTTGACTGTCAAGATCCCTAACCTACTAGAAGCCTAAGTTGCGGAGAAGGAAACAACACTTTTTCACATGGGTGACTATGTATGATTCTAAGAGGTGATACTCCTACTTCCATCCTTTGATTGTAGCTACAGAAGAAACAGGACCACATTCCGGCCAGTGACCGAGACCATATATTACATCCTGTAAGACCGCGCTCCAACCTTGTAAAGTGCTGTCCGTTAGCTGATGAGGGATGAAGCACCTCCAAGAAGCCGTGAGGACAACTATTTCTAGATAGTGGAGTATATAGGCTAAGAGCAGGAAATTTTGTACTCATTACCTTATTTATTTATGTCTATTTGTTTAATAAATGAATTTATTTCAGCAAAATAATCTGAAGCAATCTTGTATGGGCTACGATGATGGAAAAATAAGGCATTTGGTCAATTTACACACAACGTTGCTGAAGGAGCATGGCGTGCCAGGAAAGCAGATCCACACCCAGAATAGGTAACTCATCCAGGGAGGACAAATCGCTGCTTTCTCCTTGGTGAAAAGAGTCCAGTGTAACTGACCTACAACCTCGTTACTGATTGGACCCCCGGAGCACGGCGCCTTCCTGGGGACTCAGCATTGCCCCTCCTGCGACAGCGGCCAGATTAATCTTGAAAAGAAGAGACTCATGTGGTTGAGTCCGGGCACAATTTCCATCCTTGCCACCTGGGCATTTGGTTTATGAGCCCAGCTGGGGAAAGGAGCTGACTGACATCCATAGAGCAGCCCACCTTATCATCTCATTACTGAAAACACCCTCGGCACTGAGTGCTCTTTGGTGAGCAGTCACGTGGGACACAAATGTCTTGATTCTTTGGCTTATTCTGAAAAGCCCACCCAAATACCTCTTCCCCAAAACTCCTCATTAATCTCCAAAAGTTGTTCTTTTCAAGACTTTGACCATCTAGGCAAAACACTAGCCTTTGCCCCACAGAAATCCAAGAGCTGTTTCTCAATAGCAGAACAGTTATCTGTAAAAGCATCCATGCCTTTACTCTAAAACCCTGGAGGTACGAGCTGTAATTTTCCTGATGACGCATGCAATAACTTTCATCAAGGATCCAGACAGACCAGAGCCATACAGGCCACAGACACTCTGAGCAGCATTAAATCTGCTGGATCACAAGGAGCAAGTGACTCAGCTGCTTACACTGCAATCTGGACCAGCAGCTGGGCCCCATTTAAAACTGGCAGCTTTATGGGTTATTTGGTAAATGAATCAGAGAAGCAAACTCAAATGTGCTGTATGTTACCTTAAAACTAAAAATATCCACAAAGAGCTGTGCTGTGTCCTTAGGACAGGAAGTTACAATAAGGCAATGGATTCTAGATAACGCATTGAGATGGCAGGCCTCTCAGTTGCTGAGGAGTTCATCTCCAACTCACTGACATAGACGCCCCTCACCAAGGCACCTAAGGCATCTGCCACGCCTGCTCATCAGCATGATGTCATCAGTGCAGACCAGCATGTGGGAAGGTGACAGGATCAATATCTCTGTGATGTAAGTATGACTCACAGCTGGAGAACTGACATAGTCCTGAGGCAAAATGATGAAAGCACGCTGCTATTCCCATGAGGTGAAAGCACATCTACTGTAACAGGATGGTGGCCAGGCAGGAGGCGAGACATAGTCAGATGACAGATATATTCTGAAGGTAGAGCTCATACCACTTGATAATGAATTAGATGAGAAGTAAGAGGAAAAAGAAGAATTAAGGACGAGTTTTTGGCTTGAGCAGCTGCGTGAATGTTGCCAAGGACAGAAAAATAAGACTGTGGGAGAATTAGAATTGGTAAACAAGTATGTGTGTGGGGAGATTCAGAGGTCTGGTTTGGACGTGTTAATCTGAGATGTCTATACTGCTAGATCTAGGAGGAAGCATTGAGCATGCAATGAGATACAGAAGTTAGGAGTTCAAGAGGGCAACCAGGGCTGGAAACGTGTGTTTGAAAATTAGCTGCATGTAAATAATATTTAAAGCTATCATCTCAGTGTGACTGTAGATAGAGAAAATGGCCCAAGGAAGTGCTCTACGACATTCCAGAATTAAGTAGTCAGGACATAAAGTTTTCAGCCAGGGAGACTGAGAAGAGCAAAGAAAACCTGGAGAATAATGAAATGTGTAAATGCTGCTGAAAAGTCAAATAAGATGGGAATTAAAAACTGACTGGTGGGACTTCCCTCGTGGTCCAGTGGTTAATACTTCACCTTCCAATGCAGGGGGTGCAAGTTCGATGCCTGGTCAGGGAGATAAGATCCCACATGCCTCGCAACCAAAAAACCAAAACATAAAAAACAGAAGCAATGTTATAACAAATTCAATAAAGACTTTAAAAGTGGTCCACATCAAAAAAAAAAATCTTTCCAAAAAAACCTGGTGTATTTGACAAGGTGATGGACAATAGCAAGCTCGACAAGAGCAATTTCAGTGGCTTAGTGGGGATGGATGCCTGGCTAGAGCGAGTCCAAGAAAGAATAGGAGAGGAAGTAGAAATAGCAAGTACAGAGAATGCTTGAGGAATTTTGCTTTAAGAGAAGAACGGGGAGTGAGGTCAAGGCAATTGTTTTTTAATGTATGTTTATGTGCTGATGGATGACGCAGAGATGCATGGTGAAGAGGGATAACTGCTGAGCCAAGTTGTTGAATAGGTGAGGGGAGTGAAATCCACAAGTGGAGGTGTGGCCATGGATGATAACAGGGAGAATTTATCACCTGCAACAGGAAGTAAAGCAGAACGAGGCACCAGCAGAACTGGTGAGTGGCCTAGGAGCCCATTCTGTTATGACTGCTTCTAGTTTCTCATTGAAATAAGAAGCCACAATATCAGTTAAGAGTGAGGAAGAAGGTGGGATACAGAGACTTGGGGAGAGAGAAGAGGGCGTAAAATAGACATCTCAGAGGGTGAAAGAGAGTAAGAAACTCAGTTCTTTACAGGAAAAGTATCTTATAAGCATAGTGTAGTCTTTGGTTCTGAGTTGGTTTCTAAAGCCAGACACATGTTCAGAAAACACAGTCCCAAGAAACACAGAAAAGAGGAGAAATGAAAAATTAAGGTCTCTTTTTTCTAGTACGGAAGATGTTAAAGCAGGTAACTGTATTTGAGAAAAAATACTATTATGATACTATCTTCATATATATGAACCTTAATGTACACACTGCTTTGTTCGGGATTTCCAGTTTGTGGCAGAGATAGTGACGCTAACCAGGTTTTCCCTCTCTTCTCCCACATCTTCCTGTGCCACGCAGTTACGTGGGGCCATATAATTCGTTCTGGCCAAAGGACTATTAGTAGAAATGCTGAATCAAAACAGTGCTTGAACCTCAGCTGTCTCTTCTCTGCCACAGTGACTAAGGACACCACGAGCTTCAGACGGTTCAGTTACAAGACGGTGGTGTCTCTAATAGCCTGAGTTGCTGAAAGACATTGTGGAGCAGAGCCTCCTATCAGCCCACGGTGAGAATGAATCATGAATGAAACAAACAGCTATTACTGTCCTAAGCCACTGGAGTTTTAGGGTGCTTTGTGATCCCAAGTCACAATTTCTAACTTGGTCTATCCTAATATAGCTATTACGGAAAGCTTTTGAATTTTTCCAGTATTTGATATTTAATATCAAATTCAACCTTTGAATCCTCCACAAGATAATGATGGGGTCCTTCTTGTAGTGAAACTCATTCAGAATGAAATCGCCTTTATGGAATTCCATCAGTGAAATGATAAGCTGGTATAGACTCAAGCCATCTTCTGACTTTATCCCTTCTGTTAGTTTAAATTTTATGGTTGCAAACTTGGCTCATTAGAAATGACTCATAGGCTTCCCTGGTGGTGCAGTGGTTGAGAATCCACCTGCCAATGCAGGGGACACAGGTTCGAGCCCTGGGCCGGGAAGATCCCACATGCCGTGGAGCAACTAAGACCGTGCGCCACAGCTACTGAGCCTGTGCTCTAGTGCCCGCGAGCCCCAACTACTGAAGCCTGCGCGCCTAGAGCCCATGCTCTGCAACAAGAGAAGCCACCGCAATGAGAAGCCCGCGCACCGCAACGAAGAGCAGCCCCTGCTCGCCGCAACTAGAGAAACCCCGCGGGCAGCAACGCAGACCCAACGCATTCAAAAATACATAAATAAATAAATTTACATAAAAAAAAGAAATGACTCATAGACAAATATTTAAAAGATATATGAAAAAGGAATCTGAGCGACCACAATTATATAGATAAGGATAATGAAGACTGTGACATGTCCTGAGGGGGCAGGACCTTTTCTGCCTTACTGCTCATGGGATGCTTCCACGTGGCCTGAGGAAGAAAATACTTTCAAAGCCATGGCCTGTCATTGTGGGACCTACCTGCTGTAGCTCCAGTCTAACTGAGGGAAAAAACACATTCCCATACTTAACTCCATCTTATGAAAGACAGAACCTTTTCCTTATGTTTTTCAGGGACCAGTTGATTTGAACGCTGGCCCTGCCACTTAATAATTAAGTCATCCTGGGCATTCTACTTATTGCTCCGAGCCTGGTCTCCACATCTGATCTTGCATTTGGTCATCTGAGGAGGAGAATAAACTGATTTAACCACACCAGCCATGGAGTAAGGCTGCCCGGGAACGGCACCTGGCTCCACTGTTCACCATCTGTGTGCTTTACCTGAGCCTCTGTTCCCTCCTCGATAATCAGGACAAGAGAATCTCTACTCATCCATCTTACGGCACTGTTTGAGGATTGCACTGGAGTACGCACATTCAGTGCTTAGCACATAGTAGATCTTCAATAAATGGAACTTATTATGATTATATGGAAATGATACTAAACTTTTAGTGCTGTGAGGATTAGGAATGACATATATAAAGCACATGGAAAAGAGGTAATCAATGGGCAGGAAGGGGAGACAGAATAGATGCTACCTCACCCATTTCTGGGAAGACACTGGGAAGAAAGGCCCCACAGGCACTTAGCCACTGGGGGACCAGTTCAGGTGCCACAGTTGGGAGTCTCGGAAGCACCCCCCAGGTGCTTGGATTGGGACAACCCCGCCACCATGCGACAGCTGTCTAAAAGTGACCTGACTGTGCCCCTAAGTGATGTCCCCCACCGTGGACCATCACTTCAGCCCACCAGGCCACACCCAGCTGCCCACTATCCACCCTGCCCACAATTCCAGACAGCCAAGCATCACATTCCCACCATCCCTGGCCTGGCCTTGGCACTGTCCTACTTTGCTCCCACGTGTTCTGACTCCTTTCTGGGGGAGGTGAAAAACATGTCAGCGTTATCTCTATTTCATGACACCATTACACTCACTTTCGAGCAGAAAGCAGCCAGTAGTGGTTACTTTCATACTTCATGTTACTCTAAATGTATTCCAATAAGGGAAAAGAGTGAATTTCAAACAGAAATTAATAGTATAATCAAGCATAATCGTTTAAGATCCTTTCTGCGTAAATATCAAAAGCAAAAACCATTATATTCACATCATGAAGGTTACAGTTAAACAGCAATGCTGAATCTTCTGATAATGACAGCCCCCCAAACATTTTGATGTTAGGCAGGTCCTTCATTATCTTATCCCATCTTCAACAGTCCTTCAAGGTCCAGTTTCTCTACTCGGATTACCACATATTCTAAATATAAACAAGAAAGGAAAACGCTTAGAAAATGTCTTAGTATTAAAAAATAAAACAGGACTTCCCTGGCGGTCCAGTGTTAAGACTCCGTGATCCCAATGCAGGGGGCATGGGTTCGATCCCTTGTCGGGGAACTAAGATCCGGCATGCCATGCCACGCGGCCAAGAAAGCAATAAAATAAAATAAGATAATTTAAAATAAATAAATAAGTAAGTAAAAATAAAACAGATCTGAACCTCCTTTTAAAACTCTGAACTCTGTAACACTAGTATAGGTGACTACCCCTTTCCCAGCACAATACATTTCAGGATATCAGTGTATCTTATATAACAGAGATTATGGAAGAAAATGATGAGGTTTTGGAGGAAAGGAAGGAATTCTTAGAAGAGAGCTGAAATTTCCACCAGTGTAACTTCATTTATGACTCATTATATTTTACAATGAAAATATTCAGTTTTGTTTTGTATTATAAGTTGGTTTACAAAATACCCCCATCTAGGACTCCCAAACCCTGGGGCTCTTTTGCTTGATAGATGCCAGGTTGCAAAAGACAAAGTACCCATCCTGACTATGGTTCCAGCTGCTTTGATCCAAAACACAGCCAATCGTGGATTTAGCTCCCCCTGGAGGTGGTGCATGAACTTAACACACATAAACTACATTCAAGTTGAAATGTATCCTAGGGTTTATCTGCTTAAAGACTTTCCTTTTACAAATGTGGAAATTAAGGCTTAGAGGGGATAAGGGTGTGACTGCCCAAGGCTCACGGTGGGGAGTAGCTGAGCGAAGAACAGAACCCAGGTCTCTGGTCTCAAGCTGATTTAAACATCCACACTGCCTGTACACAAGTGGAGATGGAAAAACAACACCCCCACCCCCATCCCAAGCTTCCAGCCTTTCAGAGTCTCGTGAGATATTTTGTCTGTACAATTTTAATATCAAATGGTCCAATCCTTGGCCTGGACGCTTAGAATCGGGTTGCAAGACAATGCAGACGCTGGGTCCACCAAGACCTACCCAACCCGACTCGGGGCCTGGCCTGTTTTCACCTGCTCCCTGGGTGCCTCACCTACGTGGCCAGACTTGGCGATCACAGTCATAGGGAATTTGGAGACATAAGGAAAAATTTGTCTCTCTGTAGGCCACAATGTGACAGAGGAGAGACTTTCTTCCTCAGGGGGCCTGTTCCTGAGTCACTACCAAGATGAATACGTTTATTTGCTAGTCACGATCGCCCCTCCCCCTTCTGGACCTCAGCATTCCCCAGGAAGGTTCTACGTGGCAGCCTTACCTTAGTGAGCTCGCTGCAAGCCCAGGGCTGGCCCTCGGTGTGACTTTCTGGTATACTGTGACATGGGATCCACCTTTCAGGGGTGTGCTTATATTAGCCAAGCTCCCAGAGGCTGCCTCTTTACCCTGAGAAATATAACCATCCACCCACGAGACCTTCAGATGCTCATCCCTGGAGGCTCCATGGCTTGGTCAACATAGAATCAGAGCAAGGGCAAGCAGCCCGATGGCCCTGATGGCTGGTGGCATTCAGTTTGATAAGTGGAAACGTCCATCCTTGGGTGTGGGCTAGCACCACGGGCTCCCCCAGGCTCAGGCCCCCATCCACCCAGAGTCCCTACACCCTCTGGCTCTCTCCTGTGTCTTTATGCTTCCAGGGCAGACCCAATTCTGCGGAGTCCAGTCTAGCCATAGTCTGGGGCGTTATTTACAAATAGCAGAGGGGAAAGAACCTAAATGTCTATCTGTAAGGATCTAGTTTAAAAAATTATGATTTGTCCATATAATAACAACTTAGGGCACTTTTCTAAACTGAAGATTTATATGTACTGACATAAAAGAGTGTCTAAAATATGTTGTGAAGTAGAAAAAAACCCGACAGAGAACAATATATAATATGCTACCATATGCTTTTTAAAAGGGTATGTGTACATGTATATATGATCACACACACACTTATATGTGCATAGACTCTCTCTGGAAGGACATATGAGACACTGGTAATATAATTGCTGCTGGAGATGAGAATTAGAGGAATGTGGATTAAGAATGAGAGGGAGGGACTTCCCTGGTGGTCCAGTGGCTAAGACACCATGCTCCCAATGCAGGGGGCCTGGATCTGATCCCTGGTCAGGGAACTAACTAGATCCCACATGCATGCTGCACCTAAGAGTTCGCATGCCGCAACAACTAAAGATCCCTCATGCTGCAACTAAGACCCGGTGCAGCCAAAATAAATAAATAAATAATAATAATAAAAAGAATGGGAGGGAGAATTACTTTTTACTACACATTAAAAGACATATAATTTTTTTGAATTTTCAACCTGGTTATTGTAATGCAAATCGATTTTCTTTTTCAAAAATATAAACAAAATGGATACAACACAAAGCCCAAATGAGAAGCGTTCAGGAGTTAAGAGGGATGGGTCACAAGGGAAGCCATTCCTCCGAAAGGGAACAGCATAAGCAAAGGCCAAGGGGCCCAGAGAGCCCAGCACATGGAACAGCTGCATGCAGTCTACCTGGCTGGGGCTGGGGGCAGGAGCTGGGGCCAGGGCACCATGGCCTGAAGTGCCAGCTAAGACTTTGGATCTCATTCTGAAAATGATGGGACATCACTAAGTGTCACTGAGCAGGGCAGTGATATGACCAGAGTGCATTTTAGGAAGGCCACGCTCAGCCTGCATGGAAGAGCTACCAATGAAGCAGTGAAAGGGCAGCCATGAAGGGACCCGCCAGAGAATTCTGGAAGCAGAGATGGGTCAGGACGTGGAAGACCTTGCCCTTTGGATGTGACAACCAAGAGGTTACTGTGAATGAGGCCAGAGATATTTAGGAGGCATGGAGAGAGGGGAAATGAGAGATGAAGGGTAGACAGACAAAAGGCCAGTGGCTCCCCGAATTTTGGATGTTGTAAGACCAGCAAAATTTTTAGAGATCAAACAAAACAACAATTAAGAACCAAAATAAGATTGCTGACTTTTTAATTTGCCAAGTAAGGATAATTTGTTAAAATTATCACATTTTAATACCACTATTTTATAAAAGAAGGGACATTTAAAATCTCCCCCAAATAGGAAGGCCTAACCTCTGTTAAAGAATGGTCATTTAGGGCTTCACTGGTAGCGCAATGGTTGAGAGTCCGCCTGCCGATGCACGTGACACGGGTTCGTGCCCCGGTCCGGGAAGATCCCGCATGCCGCGGAGCAGCTAGGCCCGTGAGCCATGGCCGCCGAGCCTGCGCGTCCGGAGCCTGTGCTCCGCAACGGGAGAGGCCACAGCAGTGAGAGGCCCGCGTACCGCAAAAAAAAAAAAAAAAAAAGAATGGTCATTTAAATGGAGTGAATTTAGCTTGATGACAAACTCTTCACATCACCCTTACTGTTCCCATTTTATCACAGATTATAAAATCTCAGTAGGATGAACGGTGCTGGTTTGCTGAGTGTGAACTGCTATGTAAACCCTTATTTTCACAAACAGGGAAGGAAAGAGATTGAATAAGAATAGAGTTGAGAGTTTTTGTTCTTTGAAGGATGAGATCGATTTAAGAAAAGTCAGTGTACCGAGAGAGGAAAAACCAATTGAAAGAGACCTTTAGAAATAGGCACTAAATGTAACGTAGTTTCCCAGAATGGATCCTGAAACACCAAAAGGATATTAGTGGAAAAACTGATGAAATACAAATCAAGTCTGTGTTTTAGTTAATATTATTGTAGCAACATTAACCATTGAGTTTTGATAAAATGTCCCAGGTTATGTAAGATGTTAGCATTAGGGGAAGCTGAGTGAAGGGTATATGCAAACTCTCTGTATTATCTTTACAACACTTTTATAAATCTAAAATTATTTATAAATAAAAAGTAAAAAATAGGGCTTCCCTGGTGGCGCAGTGGTTGAGAGTCTACCTGCCGATGCAGGAGACACGGGTTCGCGCCCCGGTCCGGGAAGATCCCACATGCCGCGGAGCGGCTGGGCCCGTGAGCCATGGCGGTCCACCTTCCAATGCAGGGGATGTGGGTTTGATCCCTGGTCAGGGAACTAAGATCCCACATGCCACAGCGCAACTAAGCCTGCGCACCACAACTACTGAGCTCGTGCACCTCAACGGGAGAGCCTGCATGCCGCAAACTACAGAACCCATGCGCCCTGGAGCCCGCATGCCACAACTAGAGAGAAAGAGGCCACAACAGAGAGGCCCCCGCATAGCGAAAAAAAAAAAAAAAAAAAAAAAAAAGGAAAAAATATATAACAACAACCACACAGAAGAGAAAGGAGGTAAGTGACAACCTGAAATCCTTTGGGTTGGAACTTGGAGCTGGGTGGTAGGTGGCACTGGCCTTAAACAGGAAGGAAACCTCCCTCCCTGGGACCACAGGAAAAAGTGGGACAGGGATACAGTTAATTTGCTAATAAATGTGCCCCCAAAAGTTTGAAATAGAAGACTCTTCCGTAATAAAATAATTTAATAACTAAGGGGGCAAAACAGTACATGAAAGTGGTTTATAAATGAAGGGAAAAATATGTAAATGGAACATATAATATTTGGACTAACAACAGAAATGAATGGTTAATATTACACAGAAAGAAAAAAGCAGCAGCCTTGGATCATATTCCATCTTTGAATAATTCTGCTCTGCGAGGATTCTGAGGGCTGAAATCAGCAACCTAGGAAAGCCTTACTTTAGAGCGCCGGGTAAATTATGGAGGCTATTTTCAAGATTGCGCTAAAATAATGGCAGGACATTGAGAGGGAGAGGAGTAGAAAGTGGAAATGAGCAAAACCCGGAGGGAAGCCAGTTGCTCCAAGTAAGGAATCTCCAAGTAAGGAATCCATTTCACAAGACACTGCAGTCACCGCCGTTTCCTATCGAATCCTTCCATTTATTCTCAGGACAAACCCAGGCCCTGGCAGAAGCCTTTAATACATTCCCACTACTATATTTTATTCACTTAAAACTCTCCTTCAGTGATGATCATTTTGTAACATATAGAAATAGCAAATCGTCATACTATGCACCTGGAACTAACAGAGTGTTGTTGATCAATTACACATCAATTAAAAAACAAAAAACCAAACAGCAAACAAACAAAAATCCTCCTTCGTTTAAAGCATGAATAATCAGCTTCTTAGCAGCAGCAAGTACAAAATCTTAACTTTAATCCTTTTTTTCAAAGGGCAGAAAAAATACAGTACAATGATATTCATAATACTTGTTTCTGGCCCTCCATTTTAGGGGGGAAAATCAAGTATACATGTTTTTATACTCAAAAGGGGTATATTAAGTAATACAGATTGTAAACTTAAAATTAATATATAAAAATCAAGGAATTTTATTGCATTACTGTGAAAAAAAATGTTGACTTTTTAGATAATAAGATTATGATTTGAATCATCTCGGGGGATGCTGCAGGTTCTCGTATAAATGGACGTTGCCCTGGTGAGACAGACTGGGACCTGGGACCCCTTGCTGGGAGCTGGGACCCTTTGCTACAGTGCTGCTATGCTTGCACCTGGACACACCTCTCCTTGAGCAACCCAATACAAAGAAACTGTATGGGACTAAAAATAACTGCATGCATGTGCAGCTGGGACAAATTGTGGACAAAAGATACAAAGAGACCAAAAAAAAACTCAACTGCCACTTTTGAAGGGCCTGGAGCAAAACCAGGGTACTGAGCATGCCCCCTGCACACAACACTACCTAAGGGGTGGGCAAAACACCTAAGCCACCCCTCCAGCCTGACCCCTGGACACACCCCTACCCTCACCCCATGTAAGGAACAAGCTTGCCCCCAACGCAGGGAGCCAGCAAACAAGGGAAACTGCTGCTTGTTCTCCGCTGCCCCCTGCTGCAGCAGGGGCCCCAATAAAGCCTTGACTGAATTTCTTGTCTGGCCTCTAGTCAACTTCTATTGATTGTGGAAGGCCAAGACCTTCTACCTTGTACCTCTGTACCTTCTACCAAGTCTTTGTACCTTGTCCACACTTCCCTTGTTGAATTGCTCACGCTACCTGGTTGGTAACACCGGTACATTACAGCTAAATACTGAGTTAGAGTTCTTCAGCTGCAAGCAGAAAACTCCAACTCTGATTAACTTAAGCCAAAAGGGATTAAACGGAAGGATAGTATGTGTGTGTTTAGGACATGAAAGGGCTCTAGAATTGAAGGAATAGCTGAAGGGGCAGGAACCAAGGCACCTTCCAGGATCTAGGGAGAGGAACTAATAATAGTTGCATCAAGGCCCTAACATTGGTTGAAATCAGCACTAACTGTGTTTTCCATTCCTGTGTCCTTCTGCGGAGGATTCAAAGCGAGAGAGTCTATCTGGCGAGTTTGAGGCATGGGGAAAAACAGGGCACTACACTGAACAGTGCCTCAGAATCACCCATAGTGGGAGATAGGTAATTCAGAAAAGGGCTTTTACTGGAAGAAATGGAAATGACTGGGGAGTAATCACCTCCTTCCTTCTTCTTTGATGCCATCGTGCCTCTGCCTGAGTTTCTGCCTGGGCTTCGAAGGCCCCTTTGACCTGCAATGCCCCTAGCTAGCCAGACCACCTGATGAACTCCTATTTTCCCCTCAAAACACAGAAAAAATAACCCACTTCTGTGAAGCCAGGCAGAGGAAATCACCTTGTACTGTCTTAGTACCTTGTTCACACTTCCCTTGTTCAATTGCTCACACTACATTGTGATGATTTGTACCTGTATGGCTCTCTCCTATTAGACTATAATTTCCTTGAGGGCAAGAATAATGTCTTTTCAACTCTGTTGCCTCTGTGCCTAGGACAGCACCTGTCATAAAATAAGTATTCAACAAAAGCTTGCTGAAATAAATGCAAATAATAAACCACTTCTATACTAAAAAAAAAAAAAAAAAACTTGAAACAAAATTAAACAACTTTGAGGAAGCACAAGGAAAATCCTATACAGACCCAAAATAATTTGACTGTTACCTTTGCAAACCTGCGTGATGTTTGAGAAAGCCTGGCAATGTCTTCAAGATCCAGATAAGAAAGGATACTCAGGAGCAAATCGTCTGAGAGCCATTCAAGGAAGTCAAATTTACCTTCGCATAAATTGAAGACATAGTCTAATATTCTTGCACCAAATATTAAGGCAATTTGAACTGTAATTCAAAGAAGCCAACAAAACAACACAGTTATCATGTGTAGTCACATAAAAACTATGATCATTATCAGTAAGACAAGCTTTGGGGCATTTTCCCCCTGAGAGCGATGTTAGATTTTGCTGAGTCATTCTTGCTTTCACCAAGCTGCCTTTGGGACCAATGGCATGTATTTACGAGGCATGTATTTCCAACAGCTGTCCTTGCCCTGAGATCACAATCTGTTAGGTATACTCACTGTTTAACACAGTGATGGACTGCGTCAAATTCCAGTCCAGACAACTGACTTAACTAGTCTCAGTGTCATCCTCATCTTCAACCTCTCCAATCTCCATGACTGGGCAAAGATGCTGGTCCATGTCATTTGTTTCCTACCCCTCCCCCCCTTCCCCAAATTGGTGTGAAACATTAATATCTCTTGATTTTAATTGACTTTTGTTATCTTATTGTTATACATTGTTTCTCTATGAAACTTCCTTCCTTCTTCTTGACCTTCTTTCATTCCCATCTTTACACAATAAAAAAAGAATAGAAAGAGGCAAAGAAAAAAATAGAGGCATATTTCGTGAAAATTGTGTCAACTTTTGCCTATTGTTTTTCCTATCTTTTCAGTTATTTCCAAAATAGGAAATAGTTCACAAAGAATCAACCAACACTATGATCTACCCAAACGTGTTTAATGTAGGAGAAAACAGGGTTGGGTTTTTGTTTGTTTTTTTCTACCCCAGCTCTCTGAATAACTAAGAAATGGCTAATAAATAATAAAACATGTTTGGAAGGATACATATTCAGATTATAACAGTGATTAAATCCAGGTGGTAGTTTTTACTTTCTTCCTTTTGCTTACCTGTATTTTGTAACCTTTCTGTAATATATTACCATGTAATTTTTTAAAATCTAGGATAAATGGATGAAAGGAAGGAAGGAAAGAAAGAAGGGAGGAAGGCTCCCTCTTTTTATGAGAAAGGAAAATGGGGTTATAATGGAGTATGCCTGTGGATTCCGGTGGTCCCAAAGCTGGGACTTTCTTAGTCTCTTGAAGCTCATTTTTCCACTTCTGCCTCTGAAAGCACCACTATATCTAGCTTTTCCGGAGAACTTCTCTTAGAACAGAGAGAGTGCACTCTCTACAGTGAACTAACTGTCCAAGATTTGGGCACCACCTTCCTTCCCAACCTGGAACACTCCTTCTAGGGCAAGTGGGATGGAGCTGTCAAGAATACCCAGCTCCCTGCAGAAGCAGGCAGATCGGTGATCCTAAAGGTAGATGGATCTCCAATCTCAAAATGGATGTAAGGTGTGGGCTATGTTTATGTAAAAGCTCTAATTGTGCTAACTTGGAAGAGCCGGCCATATAAGATTTCTCTCCAAAACTGGTTAGTCCAGCTTTCTAGAGGCATTAAGGGTTTTATTTGCTTCTAAATTCCAAGTGCTTCCAATTCAAAGCATTTCTAAAGTACAAAGGTTTTCTTGGGGGGGGGAAATAGCCCTTCAAAAACTCAACCTAAAAGGGTTAGATAGAACCCTTGACTCACCAGCAGGATAAGAAGAAAAAGCAGCGCTTGTTTATTGGAAAAACAAAACAAAACAAAACCCTTAGTACAATAAAATTTCCTTAAAATAATTGTAGATGTTTCAACATTTTAAAATTCCAGGAAAGCATACTCAAAGCATGTTCAGATGTACTTTAGAAAGTCCCTGGCAGTCCAGTTAGGACTCTGTGCTTTCACTGCTGAGGGCCCAGGTTCAACCCCTGGCTGGGGAACTAAGATCCCACAGGCCATGCAGACAAAAAAAAAAAAAAAAAAAAGTCTCTACCAATAAAGTCTTTTAAATGTTAAATTTAAAATTATAAAAGGACACATATACCTAAGTATGTAACATGATAGTTTCAAAGTGTATAGGTATTGGGGTCCTTAGAAAAAAATTTTTTTGCTTGTTTGTGTTTTTTATGTAACCAACATCTACATCCCAAACCAGGGATGGAACCCAGGGCCCCAGCAGTGAGAGCCCCAAGTCCTAACCGCTGGACCACCAGGGAATTCCCACATCTGTTTCTTTTAAAATAAGGAAAACAGGGACTTCCCTGGTGGTGCAGTGGTTAAGAATCCACCTGCCAATGCAGGAGACACGGGTTCGATCCCTGGTCTGCGAGGATCCTGCATTCTGCAGAGCGGCTGAGCCCCTGCGCCACAACTACTGAGCCTGCGCCTACAGCCTGTGCTCTGCAGCAGGAGAGGCCACTGCAATGAGAGGCACCCGCACCTCGGGGAAGAGCGGCCCCCGCTCGCCACAACTAGAAAGGGCCCACGTGCAGCAACGAAGACTCAAAGCAGCCAAAAATAAAATAAATAAATAAATAAAATAAGGAAAACAGTGTTAAAACAAACTCCATTTTGAAAAGTAAAATCAGCTCTTTTGTGTTGGATTATGTGGCAGCCAGCCTCCAAGAGAGCTCCTGATTCTCTACTCTTGGATTCATGTCCCTGTGTGTTCCCAGCCCACACTGAATTAGGGCTGACCTGTGTAACCAATAGGATATTGCAAAAATACCCCAGGACTAGGTCACAAAAGACTTTGGGGCTTCTGTCTTGCTGTCTTGGATCACTCGCTCTGGGAGAAGCCAACTGCCATGTCCTAACACTACTCTGCAGCACCATGGAGAGGTCCATGGGGAAGGAAATTGAACCAGCCAGGTGTGTGAGCCATCATGAAACTGGATCCTCCAGCTCCAACCAAGCCTTCAGTTGACTGGGGTCCCAGGCAACATCATGTGAGATCTTGGATCAGAACAGCTGGGGTAAAAGCTGCTCCCAAATTCCTGACCCAACTCTCTGAGTTAATAAACATTTATTATTGTTTTAAGCCATTGGGTTTGGGGGTAATTTGTTACACAACGATAGACAATAAAGATTTAGGTACCTGCAAGTGTTGTGGTACCACGGTGGAAACCCAGAATGTGGGAATGGCATTGAAATTGGAAAGGACGTGGAGATTTGAATGAGCTTGAGGAGAGTGTTAGTGAAAGTCTGAAAAGCCTTCAGTAAGTAAATTATATCTGTTAATAAAAGCCTGATGGACTCTAACGAGGCTTTACACGTGAGGGCTTAAAGAAAAGTGAGGAAAATATTATTAAAAAACTGGAGAAAGGTGGAAGAAAACTGGAGGAAAGGGAATCCTTGCTATGTAGTGGCAGAAAGTTTAGCAATATTATTGCCTGCTGTAATATGGAAAGTAGGAAATATTCCTGGTGGGTGTGTGACTTGGCTGAGAAGATTTCCAAGCAGAGTTGTTGAACATGTGGCCTGATTTCTTCTTGCTGCTTAAAGTAAAAATGTGAGCAAAATGGGATAAGCTGAAGGAAGTTCTCTTAAAAAGGAGCCAGGATTTGCTGGTTTTGAACCTTCTCTGCCTCTTCAGATGGCAAGCAACGCTAAAGTTAAGAAATGACTCCCAGGCAAAGATCAAATCCAGAGCAGCGTCAAGAAAACATGGTATAAAGATGATGCTGAGAGTGTGGCTGGAAAATGCTTTGTTAAGAACCATTCAGTGATACTGTAGCACTTCCAAGAAGCTTAAGGGTATGGTCACTCAGGAGTCAAGGACAGAAACCCAAAGTAAAGAAGGGCTTATCGCAAAAAGATGTGTAGGTGTGGTTTTGTCTAATGGAGTGAACCCCAATAAGAATAATAGACAACACATAAAGTTTTTAAGAGAATTATATCAGCAGGAACACTGACTGCCAGCTTGAACTGAAAGGGTTCAGAGGTAGTACGAAAGGAAAAGATGACTCTGGACCCCCAAACTCCTACAGGCAGGAGGTAGGCTGAGAAAACTACACCTGCAAACATGGGCTCCCTTTTGCCAAAAAGGAAAGATGAATCAGATGATGCAATCAAGAGTCCAGAGGGGAAGCCAAAAACCATAAAGAGTCTAGTGATAGGTTTTGAGCTCTAATCAAGAACTAATAACCTGTGCCCTGCTGGATTTCAGAATTTCTGTGGACCAATGATTCCCATGGAGCTATCATTTCCCCACTGTTTCAAGAGCAACGTATATAGTGATTCTCTCATGCCTGTCCCACAGTGATATGTTGGGGGAGAGGGGACAGAAAACCTGTCACTGGCTTCAGATCTAAAGGAACCATCCTTGAGGAGCTGTACTTAAGGCATTACACCTGAGGAGCCCTAGCCACATATGGACCCAATTTACATGATGAGATCCTGAAATACTTAAAGATATACTTCAGGAAGAAAGAAATTTGCCCAGAAGGAAAGACTAGAATTTCAGAAGCAATGAAGATGAAAGAAATGGTAGTAAACATAGGCAAATATAAACAACTACTACTGTATAAAACATGTTTTAAATAACAAACTTTAGAGGAGGTGTCAAAACAAGGCAAATCAAAACAGCAGTCAAGGGGCTTCCCTGGTGGCGCAGTGGTTGAGAGTCTGCCTGCCGATGCAGGGGACACGGGTTCATGCCCCGGTCCGGGAAGATCCCACATGCCGCGGAGCGGCTGGGCCCATGAGCCATGGCCGCTGAGCCTGCGCGTCCGGAGCCTGTGCTCCGCAACGGGAGAGGCCACAACAGTGAGAGGCCTGCATACCGCAAGAAAAAGAAAAAAAAAAACAAAAAAAACTATCCTATAAATGGTGCTGGGAATATTGACAGACCATACAGGAAAAGAAATTATAACATTTCATCTCATCATAACCAAAAACAAACTTGAGAATAAGTTAAAGACCAAATATGACAAACAAGTCATAAAATATTTAGAATTAAAAACATAGGAGTACATCCTTATAAAAGCAGGGTAGGGAAAGATTTCTTAAACAAAACACAAAAGTACAAGCCATATATTAAAAGACTGACAAATTTGAACGCCATTAAAATTGTAAACTTCTATATGGGTAAAAACTCATAAACAATGTAAAAAGATAAACCCAAAACTTGGTGAAATATCTGTAGCACATATAACCAAACCAAAGAATTGGTACTCAAAATAAGAAAAAGTTTCTACAATCAACACAAAGAAGGTAAACAGCCAAATACAAGAAACAGACAAAGAAGATGAATTAGAAATTCTCAGAAGGAAATTGGTCAATAAATATAAGAAAGGTATTCGACCTCATGACTAATCAGGGAATTTACATACCCAGTTTGGCAAAGAATAACATGTATCTTTGATTACAGTAAATGTTGGTGAGAATGTGGGAAAATAGCATCTCCCTCATAAAATGCCAATGGGAATATAAATTGATTTAACTCATTTGGAGAGCAGACTGTCAATACCTAGTAAACTTGAAGAGGCGCATATCCTACAACTCAACAAACACCGCTACATGCCTGACTTAGAGAAATGCTCACACATTGCACAAGGATAAGTGAAGATTTATTATTGCAAAAAAGTGGAAACCACCTAACTACCCTCAGTAGGGGAGATGATTGAACTATGGTTTGTAATCTAGAACACCATAAGCCATTGAAATGCATGAACTAGATATACATATATCAACATGGATAAATTTCAAAAACAGTGTTCAATGATAAAACAAACTTGAAAAACCATACAGTATACCATTTATGTAAAATTTTAAATATATAAAAGTAATATATATTATTATTTTTGGGGGGGGAACATCTGTGTTTATTTGAGGCACGGAAGTAGCAGCAGGGCTCCAGTGTGGCGGTGGAGGGAGGGGGCCCGAGAGCAGCTGCATTTCGGGCTGGGAGCAGATTTCTGGGTCAGCAGCCTAGACCTGGGGACAGTGGAAGGCCTGTCTTCCCAAAGGCTGCCCTTGAAGTGAGTGAAATGTGGTGTGCAGAGATGCCAGGGGAAAGGGGCTCTGTGCTGGCACTTGGGGCTCTGGGGGCTGCGGATGCTGGACTCCTGACGCTTACTCCCATCCTCTCCCCCCGACACAGGCCGAGACCTGGCCACACACTCACCCATGCCCAGCAGGGCACACGGACCACACGCCTGTCCACACAGAACATCTTCTGCACCTGCGGGCGGACAGGGCCTGGACAGGGTCAGGCCTGGGACCAGGTGCCCCTCCCAGCATGTCCCTAGGACGCGGTTCTGACTCTGGGACCCTCGGGCTCCATTCCCAGGTTCCCCCTGGAAGGCTGACCGGGAAGTAAGGGTAGCTGGCAGGTGTGTGGGTGCATGGGGCAGGCCTGCCTAGGGGGACCCAGGGCCTAGAGGGTGGGATCAGCAGGGTGAGGAATCAGAGGAGGAGGCTTCGAGATCCTCTTGGGTCTGGGAGGGGCTGGGCTTTCCTTCCTTCCTGAGCTTTGGGAGTCTGGGCCGGGCACAGGGTCCCGGCGGTCAGAGGCCAAATCGCAGCAGAGCCGACAGCAGGCTGAGCGGGAGCCCGAGGCCCAGCACAGTGGCGCTGGCCCGCAGCCCACTGTCGGCACATTGACGTTGCACAGGAAGCTCTGGCAGCAGTGGGTGCCCACGTTCGCCACACCGACACTGACGCTCGGGATGGGGCAGATCCAGGAGCAGCGCTTGTTCAGGGTGTAGCCAAAGTCCACACATTCCCGATGCCAGCAGATGCAGAGATAGTCGCACAGTAGCTGTCCATATCGGAGTGGACGGTGGGCTTCAGGCAGTACCAGTTGCTGTTCTTATTCACGCAAGGGAAGCACACCAGGGAGTGGGCTCGCTCCACACCCAGGAGGGCAGCCAGCAGGACCGGCAGGAAGACCTTCATTCAGGAGGGGACTGGCTTCCCGCCTGGGGTCTCACGAAGCCTGGGGTCTCACGAAGCCGAAGAAGTCAGCCCTGCTCACCGGCGGACACAGGTCCCCGGCCCGGCCGTGCAGTCAAGCCTGCCCTCGAGCCCAAGTGCAGCCCGCACTCCCCAGTATATATTATTTGTGTATTTGTGACTCTGTAAAATAAAATATGCTTGGCAATGATACCAATTTCAGAACAGTTAGTAGAAGGGAATAGAGGAAAAATAGGTGAGGGGCAGAAATTTGAGTATATATTGTATGTAATTTTTAAATGCTTTTAAAAGACATTAAGTAAATACGGTGCTCACTTCAACGGCATGTATATTAAAACTGGGATAATAAAGAGAAGATTCTTATGGCCCTGAGAAAGGATGACAAAAATTAAAACAATTCAAAAAAATTAAAACCATTCAGAGTAGATTTTCTGATCACATGCAATTAAGCTAGACATCAAGAAAAAATATATAACCAAAAAATTCCCAGCTACTTGGAACTCAAGTAAAATGTTTCTAAATAATCTATGGATCAAAGAAGAAATCAAAATGGAACTTTGAAAATATTTTAAACTGAATGAGAATAAAGACGCAACTTATCAAAACTTATCTAATGTAGCTATAGTAGCACTTATGGGAGATTTAGGGGAAAAAATAGCTGAAAACAATAAGCTTTCATCTCAAGCAGCTAAGAAAAGAACAACGAATCAGACCTAAGAAAAGTAGGAAGAAGGAAATAATACAGGTATGAACACAAACCAATAATAAAAACAGAGAAAATAAACACAGCTAAAATATAGTTCTTTCAAAAACTAAATAAAAAATAAATAAACCCCTAACAAGATTGATCAAGAAAAGAGAGAAAGCACAAATTACCATTATCAACACCAACATATTTTATAATTTGAATAAAATGAAGTAAACGTGACAAATTTTAAAATCTTATGTTAGTGGTGCTGGGTATCTATAATATTATCTTCTGTTCTTTTATGTGGGTTTAAGATACTTCTGAATTTAAAAACTTTTAAAGAGAAAGGTATAGAACATAATGTATAAGATTCTTCTTTTTGTGTTAACATATTTTGTATATATGCATAGACCATTTCTCAGAGGATATATATGAAAGTGTTAATGATGGTTGTCATGGGAATGGGAACATGGGATCAGAAGGAAACTTGTTTTTATCCTATACCTATCTTTTTTTTTTTTTTCATTTCTAATTTTATTGATTTGAGTCCTCTCCCTCTTTTTCTTGATGAGTCTGGCTAATGGTTTATCAATTTTGTTTATCTCCTCAAAGACCAGCTTTTAGTTTTATTGATCTTTGTTATTGTTTTCTTTGTTTCTATTTCATTTATTTCTGCTCTGATCTTTATGATTTCTTTCCTTCTACTAACTTTGGGCTTTGTTTGTTCTTCTGTCTCTAGTTCCTTTAGGTGTAAGGTTAGATTGTTTATTTGAGATTTTTCTTGTTTCTTGAGATAGGCTTATATTGCTATAAAATTCCCTCTTAGAACTGCTTTTGCTGCATCCCATAGGTTTTGGATCATCGTCTTTCCGTTGTCATTTGTCTCTAGGTATTTTTTGATTTCCTCTTTGATTTCTTCAGTGATCTCTTGGTTGTTTAGTAACATATTGTTTAGCCTCCATGTGTTTGTGTTTTTTACATTTTTTTCCCTGTAATTGATTTCTAACCTCAAAGCGCTGTGGTCAGAAAAGATGCTTGATATGATTTCAATTTTCTTAAATTTACTGAGGCTTGATTTGTGACCCAAGATGTGATCTATCCTGGAGAATGTTCCGTATGCACTTGAGAAGAAAGTGTAATCTGCTGTTTTGGGATGGAATGTCCTATACATATCAATTAAATCTATCTGGTCTATTGTGTTATTTAAAGCTTGTGTTACCTTATTAATTTTTTGTTTGGATGATCTGTCCATTGGTGTAAGTGAGGTGTTAAAGTCCCCCACTATTATTGTGTTACTGTCAATTCCCTATTTTATAGCTGTTAGCAGTTGCCTTATGTATTGAGGTGCTCCTATGTTGGGTGCATATATAATTGTTATATCTTCTTCTTGGATTGATCCCTTGATCATTATGTAGTGTCCTTCCTTGTTCCTTGTAACATTCTTTATTTTAAAGTCTATTTTATTGGATATGAGTATTGCTACTCCAGCTTTCTTTTGATTTCCATTTGCATGGAATATCTTTTTCCATACCCTCACTTTCAGTCTGTATGTGTCCCTAGGTCTCAAGTGCGTCTCTTGTAGACAGCATATAGATGGGTCTTGTTTTTGTATCCTTTCAGCAAGCCTATGTCTTTTGGTTGGAGCATTTAATCCATTCACATTTAAGGTAATGATCGATATGTATGTTCCTATTACCATTTTCTTAATTTGGGGGGGTTTGTTTTCATAGGTACTTTTCTTCTCTTGTGTTTCCCACTTAGAGAAATTCTTTTGGCTGGAGCATTTAATCCATTCACGTTTAAGGTAATTATCGATATGTATGTTCCTATTGCCATTGTCTTAATTGTTATGGGGTTGTTTTTGTAGGTCCTTTTCTTCACTCGTGTTTCCCACTTAGAGAAGTTCCTTTAGCATTTGTTGTAGAGCTGGTTTGGTGGTGCTGAATTCTGTTAGCTTTTGCTTGTCTGTAAACCTTTTGATTTCTCCATTGAATCTGAAGGAGATCCTTGCCGGCTAGAGTAATCTTGGTTGTAGGTTCTTCCCTTTCATCACTCTAAATATATCATGCCACTCCCTTCTGGCTTATAGAGTTTCTGCTGAGAAATCAGCTGTTAACCTTATGAGAGTTCCCTTGTATGTTATTTGTGATTTTTCCCTTTTTGCTTTCATTAATTTTTCTTTGCCTTTAATTTTTGTCAGTTTGATTACTATGTGTCTTGGCATGTTTCTCCTTGGGTTTATCCTGCCTGGGACTCTCTGCATTCCCTGGACTTGGGTGGCTACTTCCTTTCCCATGTCAGGGAAGTTTTCGACTATAATCTCTTCAAATATTTTCTCGGGTCCTTTCTCTCTCTCTTCTCCTTCTGGGACCCCTCTAATGCAAATGTTGTTGCATTTAATGTTGTCCCAGAAGTCTCTTAGGCTGTCTTCATTTCTTTTCATTCTTTTTTCTTTATCCTGTTCTGCGGCAGTGAATTCCACCATTGTGTCTTCCAGGTCACTTCTCCATTCTTCTGCCTCGGTTATTCTGCTATTGATTCCTTCTAGTGTATTTTTCATTTCAGTTATTGTATTGTTCATCTCTGTGTGTTTGTTCTTTAATTCTTCTAGGTGATTGTTCTTTAATTCTTCTGGTCTTCGTTAAACATTTCTTGCATCTTCTCGATCTTTGCCTCCATTCTTTTTCCTAGGTCCTGGATCATCTTCACTATCATTATTCTGAATTCTTTTTCTGGAAGGTTTCCTATCTCCACTTCATTTAGTTGTTTTTCTGGGGTTTTATCTTGTTCCTTCATCTGGTACACAGCCCTCTGCCTTTTCATCTTGTCTTTCTGTGAATGTGGTTTTTGTTTCACAGGCTGCAGGATTTTAATTCTTTTTGCTTCTGCTGTCTGCCCTCTGGTGGTCTATACCTATCCTTTTTAAACTGATTCATCTTTTATTTTACTACATGCATTTATTTGTGGGGTTTTTTTTCATATCTCAAAAGTTAATAAAAAATGATAAAATATGAGAGCCTTACTTAGATCTTTCTTCCCTGCTCTGTAGCCCAGAGCAGGCTCCCATGCTTCTGCCCCCCTCCCACCTAACCCTCCACCCATAGAACCTGACCCCAGGTCTCTAGAAATTCTAGAGATTCAGGCTGAAGATAAGGAGCAGCTGGTTAGGGAGAGCAAAGAGAAGAAGAAGAATAGACTAAGAGATGGTAGCTAAGCATGAGAAAATGAAATCCCAGGTCAAAGGTTGAGATATGGGCCTCAAGAAAGGACCTAGAGAAAATGGATTATGGATCCATGGCATGCGACCAGCCAAATTTGGGAGGAAGGTAAGGACCATTCTTTCCCACTTTCTGATTCCTGGCATACCAATATTCCTAGGATCTATAACTCAGGCCAATATTTCAGGATATTAGTATTTATTAATAATATCAATTTTCCATTATAGTCCCCATTTCAAACATTGTCCCATTCTCCCAATAAATCATCTAAACATTCATGGAAATTTCAATTCTTTGACATGTAAACCGTACCTCCCACATTTCCTTTCATATGCAATAGCAGAAATAAAAAAAACTTTGCCATTTGGTTCAGAAAATATGGTTGTTGAGGTCATTTGGTTTTATCACAGAGATTTTTGTGGATTGGCCTATATACCTAACCACCACTTATAACTCATTGAAGATCTAAGCAACCAAGTTAAAAATGGACAATAACTTATAAAATGGATATAAGTTGGAAAACAACTTATTTTTAGGTTGGATTCAACCTCAGTCCATGAGTGAGCACTTTCAATTAAGTTTATATGGGCACATTTTTGCCATAAATTAAATTTTAAAACATATTTCCGATAGCTAATTTTCTGGTTGTTCCAATCGATTTAGCTTAGGGGGGAAATATCTATAGATGTTTTCTCAGATTTTTAAAGGTCTCAGAGAAAAAATTCAAACTTCGTAGACAAATGGGCAAAGAGTATAACCAGGCAAATTACAAAAAGAATATAAATGGCAATTAAACATGATGGGATTTTTACTAGTTTTCAGGAAAATGCTAATTAAACATGATACTATTTTCACCATCAGACTGGAACAGATTAAAAAGAGTAACAATATCTAATTAATGATGGCAAAGGTGTAAGAAAACTCCTATATCCTGTTGGATGGTTATATTAATATTCAGTACTTTAATATTTAATACACACTTTTTGGGAGAGCAATTTGTGAGTATAGCAAAGTGACTGGCATCTTATTTAAGTTGTCAGTTACTCAGAATTGAAATATGGCTACATCAAAATATTAATGAAGTCTCATTTTATGAACAAACATGGAAATAATGTAAATCACTCAATTTAAAATTCTTTCAAAAATAGCATAATTATAAAGTTGGCATAATTACAGAGGTCAAATGAGTTGTAGATGGCATTTGTGCTACATCCTTGACAGTGCTACTCAAGTTGGTTAACAGAAATACCATCTTTGTCAAGTTAACCTTGACTTACACAAGGTTTTCAAGAATTCACCCCTCAAAATAATATACTCCGTACCTATCAAAATTTATATTGTAAATATCTTTGGACCTAGCAATTCTACAACTAAGAATCTATGCTATTGACGTTCTCACATAATTGTGCAAAGATAAACATGTCCCAGAATGTATCTAAATGCTTTTGAAAATGCCCATTAAGGACTTCCCTGGTGGCGCAGTGGTCAAGAATCCTCCTGCCAATGCAGGGGACGTGGGTTCAAGCCCTGGTCTGGGAAGATCCCACATGCCGTGGAGCAACTAAGCCCGTGAGCCGCAACTACTGAGCCTGCACTCTAGAGCCCGTGAGTCACAACTAACGAGCCCGTGTGCTGCAACTACTGAAGTCTGGGGGCCTAGAGCCCGTGCTCCACAACAAGAGAAGCCATCTCAATGAGAAGACTGCGCACCGCAATGAAGAGTAGCCCCCGCTCGCTGCAACTAGAGAAAGCCCGAAGACCAAACACAGCCCCCAAAATTAAAAAAATTAAAAATTTTAAAAAACTTGTAATAGCTAGAATTGACTGAGTTCTTATCATATGCTAGGCAAATTCTAAGCACCTCATTCAATTAATCTTCATAAGGACCCTATGAGGTAGATGTTATTATTATTTCCATTATCGACCGTTGAGGAAACTGAGATCCAAACTGATTAAATAATTTGCCCAGGGACTTCCCTGGTGGTCCAGTGGTGAAAAATCCGCCTTCCAATGCAGGGGACTCGGGTTCAATCCCTGGTCAGGGAACTAAGATCCCACATGCGTGGGGCAACCAAACCCATGCACCACCACTACTGAGCTTGCGCACCTCAGTGAGAGAGCCGCGTGCTGCAAACTACAGAGCCCATGCACCCTGGAGCCTGCGCACCACAACTAGAGAGAGAAAAAAACCCGCACGCCACAACTAGAGAGAAGCCCGCACACCGCAGCGAAGAGCCCTCACTGCAATGAAAGATTCCGCATGCCTCAACGAAGACCCTGCGTGCGCACCGCAATGAAGAGTAGCCCCCGCTCGCTGCAACTAGAGAAAGCCCGAAGACCAAACACAGCCCCAAAAATTAAAAAAATTAAAAATTTTTAAAAACTTGTAATAGCTAGAATTTACTGAGTTCTTATCATATGCTAGGCAAATTCTAAGCACTTCATTCAATTAATCTTCATAAGGACCCTATGAGGTAGATGCTATTATTATTTCCATTATCGACCGTTGAGGAAACTGAGATCCAAACTGATTAAGTAATTTGCCCAGGGACTTCCCTGGTGGTCCAGTGGTAGAGAATCCGCCTTCCAATGCAGGGGACTCGGGTTCAATCCCTGGTCAGGGAACTAAGATCCCACATGCGTGGGGCAACCAAACCCATGCACCACAACTACTGAGCTTGCGCACCTCAGTGAGAGAGCCGCGTGCTGCAAACTACAGAGCCCATGCACCCTGGAGCCTGCGCACCACAACTAGAGAGAGAAAAAAACCCGCACGCCACAACTAGAGAGAAGCCCGCACACCGCAGCGAAGAGCCCTCACTGCAATGAAAGATTCCGCATGCCTCAACGAAGACCCTGCGAGCCGCAACGAAGACCCGACACAGCCAAGAAAATAAAGAAATAAATAAATAATTTGCCCTATGTTACATACCTAGTGGATTTGGAGTCAGAGTTTGAACAGAGGTAGTCTGTATTAAGCAACACCCTTAACTGCCACGCTAACAGTTCTCTATACTTTGTAGTGTAGGGATGACTTTTAAAATAATAAATATATGATTTTTGTCTTTTAAAAATACAAATCTGGGACTTCCCTGGAGGTCCAGTGGTTAAGACTCCACGCTTCCAATGCAGGGGGCGCAGGTTTGATCCCTGGTCGGGGAACCAAGATCCCACATGCCGTGCTGCATGGCCAAAACAACAACAACAACAACAACAACAAGAAAAAACAAATCTAGAAAAAAGACCAGCAATGTTTTTGATTTTATAATTTAGGTTGTTGTGACATATATCATTGTGGTAGGCAGAATAATGCTGCCACTCCCCCCCACCCCTTCAGATGTCCTACATCCTAATCTCCAGAACCTGTGACCTTACATGGCAAAAGGGACTTTGCAGATGTGATCAAAGATCTTGAGATAGCGAGATAACCCTGGACGAACTGGGTGGGCCCAATGTAATCATAAGGGTTCTTAGAAGGGAAAAGGGAGGCAGAAGGGTCAGAGTCAGAGAAGAAGATGTGAACCCGGAAGCAATGTCAGGATGAGAAAGACTGGACTGCCCATTGCTGGCTTTGAAGATGATGGCAGAGACCACGAGCCAAGGAACAGGCAGCCTTTAGAACCTGGAAAAGGCAAGGAAATGGACCCTCCCCTAGTGCCCCCAGAGGGAACACAGTCCTACCAACACTTTGATCTTAGCCCAGTGACACTTCGGCACTCCAAAAATGTAAGATAATACTTTTTTATCATTTAAGCCACTAAATTTGTGGTAATTTGTGACACCAGCAATAGGTAACCAATATATTCATTAATTATTAACTTAATAAAGATACACTCTGATTACAGATTATAGGACTTCTGCTACCTGGAAAGTACAAATTTTGTTATCGGCTGAATTGTGCCCTCCTCACTTCCCCCAGATTCATATATTTAAGTCCTAAACCCCAGTACCTTTGCCTGTGACTCTACTGGGAGATGGGCCTTTAAAGAGGTAATTAGGAAGGGTAATTGAAAGACTAATGGAAACACTAAAAAAAATAAATAAATAAATAAATAAAATAAAGAGGTAATTAGGTTAAATTAGGTCATATAGGTGGGCTCTAATCCAACCTGACTAGTACTCTTTAAAAAATATACATTTATTTATTTGGCTGTGCCTGGTCTAGTTGTGGCAATGCAAACTCTCAGTTGTGGCATGTGGGATCTAGTTCCCTTACCAAGGATGGAACCCAGGGCCCCTGCATTGTGAGTGTAGAGTCTTAGCTGCTGGACCACCAGGGAAGTCCCATGACTAGTACTCTTATGAGAAGAGGAAATTCGGACACACAGAGAGACCCCAGGGAGGGGCGTGCACACAGAGGAACACAGTTCAGATTCTGGTTTTGCTGAAGGATTAGATCGAACCTGTAAGAGAAAGAAAGGAACCAAGGATAACTCTAGATTTGGGGCCTTATTCTGGCAGAGGGAGGATCAGGAGCTATTTTTGGACACGTTACCTTTGAGAGCCTAATAGATACACTAGTGGAGACATCCAGGGGGCAGCTAGATAAATATCTGAGTGTGGAGTTCCGGGAAGAGGTGCAGGCTGGAGATACCAATCTGGGACTCATCCCCTTATGGGCAGCATTTAAATTAGATACACTAGTGGAGACATCCGGGGGCAGCTATATAAATATCTGAGTGTGGAGTTCCGGGGAGAGGTGCAGGCTGGAGATACCAATCTGGGACTCATCCCCTTATGGGCAGCATTTAAAGCCAGAGACTGGATCCGATCCCCCAGGGGGTAAGTACAGACTGACAAGAGAAGAGGCACTAGAGCTGAACCCTGGGCCCCAACATTTAGATCTGGAGAGATGAGGAGGACCCAGCAAGGAGACCAAGAAGACGCCAGTGAGGCAGGAGGAGGACCAAGACCGAGGTGCTCCCGGAAGCCAGGGAAGAAAACGTCACCCCTGAACTAGTGAGAGGCCAAGGAAGCAAGAGAACACGGTTCTTGTCCTCTGTTGGGACTGACACCAAGGCTGACCCACATTTCTAGAAACGTGCCGCTGGTGCTTAGGATGTTAGCAAGAGAAGACTTTGGATGAAAAAACTTTGGGGGGACCTTGGGAATATGATAAGGAGGGGGTGGGGCAAAATAAATCCAAGCATCCTAAACTTAATAACAGCAAACAACGATTAAGAGCCGATTCTGTACTGTGCGCCTTTCTAAATAACTTTCACGTGTCAGGTCATTGAAAGCTCAAAGCGACCACAACGAGTAAGCATTTGACCCTCAGATAGGAGGAGGAAATGGGCTCACGGAGGGGGTTACAGAACCCGGCAGAGGCAGCAGAGATTCTAACCTGGCCGCTGACCCCTGAGCCCCGCTCTGTGCCACAGCGCACCCCTCTTCTGGGCTTTCTGAGGGATTCCCTAAGAACTGAGGGGGAAGAGAAGGAAGAGCAACAGTGTTGGTTGGAGTTTTTCCCTCTGCCAAGACTCCAGTGCTGTAGGAAGGCTACAAAGTGACACGCAGATGCCTTTGAACTTGCCAGGCCAATTTAATTTGGTATCTCTGTGCTGTTCCTGGCGCGAGACTGCAGCTCTCAAAACTGCAATTTAAAAAGTCTGTTTGGGTGTATTCTTCCACTGGATTCCTCAACTCTCCTCTCTCCATGCGGGTGGGGAGCCAGCAGGAAGCCAGGTCTCCGTCAGACTCATAAATTCCCGCTTTCTTGTTTATTCTTCCGGGATCAGGAAACCCACAAGTGGTCATCCTGAAGCTGATGTTGCCCCACCCTCACCGCCAGTGTTTTATTAGGGGGCAAGGGTGTCAGAGACGCAAGAGATAGGTGTTTGGCCCTTAAGCCTCTACTCAAGAGACGATCACCTCCCATCTCTCTGGCCCAAACCCACATCTCCAGGTTTTTGTCGAAGTCAATCAGAAAAATCCCATGGTCTGTCAACAAATATTCAGCACTCCCTAGATATGTAGCTCTGGATTAGGTACTGTTGTGCTTAGAAAATAAAATGGAACATAACTTGAAAAAGAAATGTGTTTTACAGAAGTTTACTTTATAGCTATCTGGGCAGAAACCTGTCTCTCCCACAATTAAATAAGTAAGGCCTGCCTAGACTGATTTTTATTCAATGAAAAGTGGGCAGTCTTTCTTCAACATGGTTCTTTTCAAGCCAATAATGAATTTTATAAATACTTTCTATAAAGGAGTTAACAAAATAAGATGTGTATAGTATCAAAACCTGAGTGCAATCAATCCAGATGTTTAACTATTTAAGGACAAAACCAAACCAAACCTACTCTCTCTCTTAAAAAACAACTATTACATGCTATAGTGTTAAATAAGAGAAAGTCTTTAACAACGTTGATTATCAAAGATCCACCCAGAGCGTGCCTTTTAAAAGTAAGATTTTGGACTTCCCTGGCGGCGCAGTGGTTGAGAATCCGCCTGCCAATGCAAGGGACAGGGGTTCGAGCCCTGGTCCAGGAAGATCCCACATGCCGCGGAGCAACTAAGCCCATGCGCCACAACTACTGAGCCTGCACTCTAGAGTCCGTGAGCCACAACTACTCAGCCCGCGTGCCACAACTATTGAAGCCCGCATGCCTAGAGCCTGTGCTCTGCAACAAGAGAAGCTACCGCAATGAGAAGCCCACGTGCCACAACAAAGAGTAGCCCCCGCTCACCGCCAACTAGAGAAAGTCCGCACACAGCAATGAAGACCCAACGCAGCCAAAAATAAATAAATTTATTTTAAAAATAAATAAATAAAAAATAAAAGTAAGATTTTGGGAGGACTTCCCTGGTGGTCCAGTGGTTAAGAATCCACCTTCCAATGCAGGGGACGCGGTTTCGATCCCTGGTCGGGGAACTAAGATCTCACATGCTGCGGGGCAACTAAGCCCACATGCTGCAACTACTGAGCCCACGCACCACAACTAGAGAGAAGCCGGCGCACTGCAGCGAAAGATCCCATGTGCTGCAACTAAGACCCAACGCAGCCAAAAGTAAATAAATAAATATTCTTTTAAAACAAACAAAAAATAAATAAAATAAAATGAAATTAAAATAAGATTTTTTTTTTTTTCTATTCTCAATGCTTAGGCCTGGCAATGTCAGTAGTTAGCTGTGGGACCTGGGAAAGTCACATCCATTCTGAATCTCATTTGAGAAAAAGCAATAATACTATTTATTACACAAGAATATTATAATAACAAAATGAGAACATGTATATGAAAGTGCTTGATATTATATTTAAAACATTGTTAATTACTCCTAGTAAAATAAGGATCTCTAAAGTGCCTTCTAGCTTTAAAAGTTTATTATTAAGGAATAATTATTGAAGAGTTTAAAGAGATTCCTTTCAGAGACACATACTGAAATAGTTTAGGATGAAGTGATGCAACAACTGAGATTCACTTCAAAATAATCCAGTGAGAACAGTAGGTTTGTGTACATTTTTGGCCACATTTTGAGTATTATTGAACTGGGTTATGGGTACCTGGGAGTTTTTTTTTAAAAACATTCTGTCTATACTTTATGTTTGAAATCTTCACATTGAGAAAGAAAAAAACAAAGGGGAAAATGAAGGGCAATTTCTATTATTAAATCCAAATGCTACTTGATTAAGACTGCTTCTCATGCAAACCTTGATATTAAAAGAAATGGTAGAGATTTTAAATGAATGCCAAAATGCATAAGAATTCAAGCAATTGATAATTTGAATATTTTTTAAATTAATTAATTTATTTATTTGGCTGCGTTGGGTCTTCGTTGCCAGGCGCCCAGGCTTTTCTCTAGTTGCGGCGAGCAGGGGCTACTCTTCGTTGCGGTGTACGGGCTTCTCCCTGCGGTGGCTTCTCTTGTTGCGGAGCACGGGCTTCAGTAGTTGTGGCACGCCAGCTCAGTAGTTGTGGTTCGCGGGTTCTAGAGCACAGGCTCAGTAGTTGTGGTGCACGGGCTTAGGTGCTCCACGGCATGTGGGATCTTCCCAGACCAGGGCTCAAACCCATGTCCCGGGCTTTGGCAGGCGGATTCTTAACCACTGCGCCACCAGGGAAGTCTCATAATTTGATTATGTTTTTGAATAATCTTTTTTTTAACATCTTTATTGGAGTGTAATTGCTTTACAGCCATCATTGAATAATCTTTTAACTTATTTTTAACTACAGGAAACCCGTTTTAATTAAATATTAGGTTAAAAATTTATATTTACTACATGATTTAAGATTATTAATGAAATCTACATGTTAACCTGGAAACTTAAATGCTTAATGATTTTTTCCCAAAAGAAATTTCAGGATATGTTAACGATTTTCTGCCTTTTAAGATCCCAATGTTCTATCATATCTGTTATATCCAATTAAGTACATAATTACATATCATTTCAAATGATGAGATACCGGATACTTCACTGACAAAATCAGTCACTAACTAAAGAGAATTAACAGCAGCAAGCATACATAATATGTTCCCTTCCTTACCCTGAAGATGTGAGTTCTCTAGGAAGTCTTCATGAGTTTCTTTTGTTTCTCCAGGTTTTGTTGATCTATACTCACTCCTCAGAGAGATCTTCCACCATCTAAAGATTACCTGTAATTGAACAGATAGAAAGTGAGATGAACTAAAACTGATTTCAATACCAACAGCTGCGTTTATGTCTGGGGTTTTAAAAAAAAATCACCATCATGGAAGGCACATAAGGCTGTGTGTCCAACAGCAGGTATAACTTCACAAACTGGCATCATGTCAAATTAGAAGTGAGGTCTGTGCATCAGTGAACATTTTCCTCAGAAATTAGGGGCACAAAACCAAAGTGCTGGAAGGAATCTTAAAAATCTATCAAGTCAATTGGTGTTAAATCACCCAGAGCCGAATGGCTAGCTGTTCCTGAGAATAGAGATTCTTTACCTTTGGGAGCCATTTCCAAAGTAATAGCTTAGCTCTCCTCCTCCCTTCCCTGTCTACAGAGCAGACACGAGGAGTGGATACTTTTCTCGTGAAGAGAGACAGGTACTTGGATAGAGCCAGGAAAAGCACCATCATGCCTTGATTGATGCATCAGAGTGTCATTACCCAGGACACTTCCTGGTAATGCATCTGCTGATAGTGCATTTGACTTTTATGAGCATTTTGGTTTATCAGAAGCAAACCTCATTTCCATGGTTATGGACTGCACTTAGTTTCTATGTTGATTTCATAGCAGTGTCAACCAAACTCTTCCTGCAGTAGGGCTCCCAGGGAAAAGATGGGTAAGGAGACAGACAGTGCTGAGAAACTGGTTGGCTTTCTAGTTCTGGTTTCTTCCCTCACAGGCTTTACCATGTAAGGTTAAAATTAGTTCAGCTCTACCCAAGGCAAAATTGTTAAGTAGGTGAAACTTGCTAAGAGGCCTCCCTTTATTTAGTTTCCTCTCCCCGGTCCCCAGCCACCCAACACTCCCCGTGGTCCTCACAGGTCCTGGGTGCACCTCCTTGGGCTACTGCCTTGGGAGCAGAGGGAAAATATATACATACGTAGGTTACAAAACTCCATAATCTCAGAATACTGTGGTCGCTGATTCCTTTCAGAAATCCCTTAGCCTGCCACTTTTGTTCTTTCTCAGCATGAGGCTCACCAAAATCATCCTCTTTAGTATCTTTCTGCCCCATCTCCATAGAGTTAAGGGTATATCAGTCTACTAGGGCTGCCATAAAAAAATATCAGAGACTGGGTGGCTTGAACAACAGAAATTTATTCCCTCACAGTTCTGGAGGCTGCAAGTCCAAGATCAAGGTGTTGGCAAGTCTGGTGTCTCCTGAGGCCTCTCTCCTTGGTTGCAGATGGCACCTTCTCACCGTGTCCTCATGTGATCTTTCCTCTGGGTATGTGCATCCCTGGTGTCTCGTCCTCTTCTTATAAGGACACTGGTCATATTGGATTAGGGCCCCACACTGATGACCCCATTTAACCTTAATTAGTTCTTGAAAGGCCCTATGTACAAACACAGTTACATTAAGGGTTAGGGTTTCAACATACGACCTTAAAGGGAGGAACACAATTCGATCTATAACCAAAGGGTATCAGGTATTACAGGAGAAAAAGCATGAATTTTGGAGCAAAGACAGACTTGGCTCATTTATTTAATCTCTCTGCACTTCAATTTTCCTTTTCATCTCCTTCTATTAAGTACTATTAAAATTAATATTAAGGGCTTCCCTGGTGGTGCAGTGGTTAAGAACCCGCCTGCCAATGCATGGGACACAGGTTCGAGCCCTGATCTGGGAAGATCCCACATGCCGTGGAGCAACTAAGCACATGCGCCACAAGAACTGAGCCTGCGCTCTAGAGCCCGCGAGCCACAACTACTGAGCCTGCATGCCACAGCTACTGAAGCCTGCTCACCTAGACCCCATGCTCTGCAACAAGAGAAGCCACTGCAGTGAGAAGCCCAGGCACTGTAACGAAGAGTAGCCCGTGCTCACCGCAACTAGAGAAAGCCTGCTTACAGCAACGAAGACCCAACGCAGCCAAAAATTAATTAATTAACATTAAATATTATAAATAATATTCCCTTGCTATTGGATGAAGATGCCAGGTCATCTGAATCTAATGCTACATTCTTTATACACATGATCTAGAACTTTCAGAACTAGTTGGGAAGTCGGAAATAATTTAGCCCATTTCCTGTGACTCACGTGAGGAAAATATTTCAAACAGGTTAAGTCAGAAGTGATAGGTGTCCCTCCCTACAACAACACTACCAGATGTTACGTTACAATTAAATTCTGACATAAGAAAGACAGACACCACAGGAGTCCAAAACATGTTTCTGGAAGCTCAGTGGGGTGCCCCCTCCCATCCACTCTGGCACCCTGCAGGAACCTTCTCAGGAAAGTTTCTCTCTGGGACAAGTGCACCTAAATTATAATGACCTAATCAGCTACCCCTCTAGCTAGATCAAGCAACTAAATCGTGGGTTAAGTGGAAGGTTTTGGAATGCATGGAGTTCTAGATAGGGCGTAACCCAGAAACATTTAGTTACGAAACTTACTTCTTACGTTGCTCCAAAAAAAGGCAGACACTTGTACAATCTTACTTGTCAGCTTCATATCTTGCACATCATCCATTTCACCAATTAAAAATTATTTCTAGGGCTTCCCCGGTGGCGCAGTGGTTGAGAATCCGCCTGCCGATGCAGGGGACGCGGGTTCGTGCCCCGGTCCGGGAAGATCCCACATGCCGCGGAGCGGCTGGGCCTGTGAGCCATGGCCGCTGAGCCTGCGCGTCCGGAGCCTGTGCTCCGCAATGGGAGAGGCCACAGCAGTGAGAGGCCCGCGTACCGCAAAAAAAAAAAAAAAAAAAAAAAAATTATTTCTGACATTTCTTCTGCTAATTAATTAGCCCTCTGGTACTGACTGAGAAGGCAATATTCAAAGTGCTTGCTGTCATGGCCTCTAGAGGGAGACCCCTCAGGGCACAGACTCAAGTTACCTTGCACACACAGACAAGCATACGACTGGCTCCTCTGAGGTATTTAAGGTAAACGCCGAAGGATATAACACTTGCCTAAGGAAACACGGCTGGCTAAAACCAGAACCCAAGCCTCCTCACTCCTAACTCTTAAACACAGGGTTTGTCCTGAGTCACAAAGCTTTCTTTAAGTACAACCTGCATACTACAACTCATCAGACCCCCTCTACAGAGCAGTACACAGAAATCTGCGCCTCAGAACCACAACTTAGCCTAGTCAAGACTCTATTATGTTCTACATACTGTACTTATTAAAACAGAAAAAGATATTAGACAGATATTTTCTAACACTTATTGTCTCTCAAATTTTAAAGATTTTTTTTTAAGTGACAAAACCCAATATTGGTGAGGACAAAAAAAAAAAAAAAGGGAGCCCCTTAATACTCATTGAGAAGAGTATAAATTGGCTTGGCAATATCTACCAAAAACCTTAAAGTCATCCATGCCCTTTGACCCAGATATTCTACTCCTAAGGAATTTATCAGAGACGTGTACAACATTTTTTATGTAAGAATGTTTGTCACAGGTTAATTATAATAATGAAAAATCAGTGCTGACCTAAGGGTCCAATAGTTAAATAATCATGGCCCATTTAGATGATGGAATACTCTGTGGCCAATGAAACTATTTGTGAAGAAATGATTGATAACATAGATCAATGTTAATGATCATTTGTTAAAAGGCTCAGAAGTGTATACACCCCTGCTCCAAATATTTAAAGGAAAATATTTATATGTGCAGGGGGAAGGAGCATATTAGCTTGGCAATAAATAAATACAATTATTTCACATCACAGATACAGCTTGAAGGAAGCTAAAGTGTAGCCCCCAAATATCTGTGAGTTGGGTACTAACTCTCGTGGTATTAGCTTACTTTAAGTCATAGTGCATAGAAATGTATTGTTATATATTTATCTCTATTTTGAAAACCTTAAAATCTGTAAATACTGTTTTGAACATCTTATCAGCTGCGAATGTTTTGTTAATGAACAATCCTGCCTGCAAGAAAAGCCACAGAGGAGCTTCCCAGGGGTTTTGCGATTGTTTAGATCTGGCTGGAACATGGGTTTCATCAGGCTCCCAACCACCTGTGAGCAGTGCGTGACTGACTTTTCACGGATGAAGAAGTCGACGGCAGACAGTGAAATAACTTGTCCCAGCTCCTCTCCCAGGCAGAGGCTGACCTAGAAAGAGTCTAGTTCTTTTTCATTGCCTCATACCCTCTCCAGGAAGGGCAGGCGGCCAGTCTCATTATAGGACACACACCATCATTTGGTATCTTAATAGAAAACATGTGACCTGTGAGAATTCTTTAAAATTTTAATTTAAATTTAGCATATTTTCTCAGATAGTTCCAGTGAATCGTTTTAATAAATTTGAAAATTGAGCTACTTTTATTTATTGATGTTTTGACAGCTTGTTGCACTTTAACGTGTAATACTCGAGGTACAAGAAAATTGCATCTAACATTGTTATAAATAAAAGAAATCAGATCAGTCATCACGGGCTCCAGAGTGAACAGCAGCCTCATGACGTCCATGCTTAACATCTTTGTCTTCTGGGTGTAATTTAATAAGATCAATTCGAAGAATGGTAATTGCATCTTCAGTTGCAAATTTGAAACTCTTAACTTTTTCTATGGTTGGTTCATACACCCCTGCTTGTTTGTTGTCTCAGGGTTTACCACTGACCAAGTCAAGACCAATCCATTTTAGATTTTTGCGTTCTGAGCCTCATTATGAAAAGCTCTTAATTTTGCAACCCGATCTGTGGAGGCTTGGGCAGCATTAACTGCCAGAGCATTAGGAATAACAAGAAGAGATCTTGCAAACTCGGCAATAGCAAGCTGTTCCCGGGAGCCCATGCTGGTTGCGTAGTTTTCAAGGTATACGGAAAGGGCTGCTTCTACCCGGAGCCACAGATTTTGACTCCAAAACTCTCACCACACAAAGAGCATCAGGTAAAGAGCGCTCCATCTCGCCACACATCAAATCATTTGCCCCACGTAAGATGAATGACGCAGAGGTACGAACCTTAGCGTTTTTAATCAAGATCAGTTCATCATCACAAATTCTCTCCCGTACCAACATTGAAGCTTCAAAAGTTTCTTCACCTTCCAAATGAAAACTGAGGTCTAAGATTCCTCATTGATCCCGACGTGTCTCCTGCACGAATTATTATGGCAAGACGACAAGGTATTTGTCATTCACCCAGTGAAGGTCCCTAAAGCTTAAGTCCTTTGCCCACCAGGAGAGGAACTCAGGAGGCACTGGGAAAAGGTGGGCCCAGTGGGCATCTCAGCATTTGAGTATATTTGGACAATATACACCCCACCCCGGTCCCCCAGGTTCGGAGCTTGTGCTACTCCCATCACTACACTTGAAAAATCCTGCTGCTGGGACAAAAGCAGAGACTCTGGTGTTGGAAGGGTCTGGGTTTAAACCCTGGTCTCTGCCATTTACCTGGGGCAAATGTCTTCTTAAAAAATATTTATTTATTTATTATTTTTGGCTGCGTCATGTCTTTGTTGAGGCATGTGGGATCTTTCGCTGTGGCACGGGCTCTTGCTAGCGGCGCACGGGCTTCTCTCTAGCTGTGGCATGCGGGTTTTTCTCTCTCTAGTTGTGGTGCGTGGGCTGTGTAGTTTGTGGCACACGGGCTCTCTAGTTGAGGCTCGTGAGCTCAGTAGTTGTGGTGCAAGGGCTTAATTGCCCTGTGGCATGTGGGATCTTAGCTCCCCAACCAGGGATTCTCTCTAGCTGTGGCATGCGGGTTTTTCTCTCTCTAGTTGTGGTGCACGGGCTCCAGAGCGCATGGGCTCTGCAGTTTGCAGCAGGGGCTCTCTAGTTGTGGTGCGTGGGCTTAGTTGCCCTGCGGCATGTGGGATCTTAGCTCCCCCACCAGAGGTCAAACCTACGTCCCCTGCATTGGAAGGCAGATTCTTTACCACTGGACCACCAGGAACGTCTCTTTTGGGCAAATGTCTTAATCTCTTGTGACCTCAGTTTCTTCATCTCCAAAATGGAAACAACCATGATGCCCACCTCATTGAATTTGGAGGGCTGACCTGGGATAAATCCAAAGTGCCCAGCACGATGCCAGGCACATGATGCCAGCCCGTGAGCTCCGTAGAGGACAGTCCTTGCCTCTTTCCTTCCCTCTTTCCCTCTTGTTCCCTTGCTGGTCACCCCTTCATACTTATAACACACTCAGCCCCCAAATACCTACAGATCAGAACCTTGTCTTTGTTCTCATCAACTGTCTAACAATATTCAACCATACTTCATTGGGACTTCTGTGGCGGTCCAGTGGTTAAGACTCTGCGCTTCCACTGCAGGGGGCACGGGTTCCATCCCTGGTCGGGGAACTAAGATGCCGCATGGTCAAAAAGAAAACAAAAACAAAAACATACTTCATCAAGTTCTGCTTTCTTAGTTGTATTCTTCAAGGATCTTTATTTCAGCTTTTCACTCTGACTTGGTATCTGACTTTTCTAATCATCAATAATCATTAAGAATTGCACATTCTTTGCAGTATTTTCTCAACAGCATAATTAAATAGTCATCCATCTATCCAGTCAATAAACAAAGTTGCTCATGAAGGATTAGGGTGACTTGCCAGATACCGCATACTAAATGGGGTATTCTGACTCTTTCTAAGCATCTGTCCAGGAAATACGATTGTAATTTAGCACACGACTGTTTCTGCTTTCTCCTGCAGACTGTTGTTATTCTATCAGATCAAATTTCTCCCTGTTTTGGAAATCATATATAATTTGGGGATTTTACAGAGTGGGGTTGAGATTGTGTCAGAGAGAGTTTATGAAATTAGATATTTTATTTGATGAAGAAGGATTTTGTTATCTGAACATTCTACTGAGAAATGGAGAAGCAAGAATTGCAAGGGCAAACTGCGAGTAATTTTACCTTTCGATATTACTCAAAAGCTCACAAAGCACTGGCATTCCAAAACGTAGAAAGGTATTGTATTTTAAATGAATTATGAAGATTATTTTAGTTCACTGCATATTTAAACTATAAACAATTATGATATGCTTTTGGTCCAAATTTACAACTTCAAATATGTGTTCCCCTACGTGTCTATGTTTGGCTCAATTGGTCTAAACACAGCAAAACTTAGATTTTCAGCTATTGAAAATTTTCCTCTGGAATAGTAGCAATTTTTATACATTAGGAATAAAAGCATCATTATTATACATGGGAAAGATGAGTTTGAGGCTGAAATGAAAATGGAATAAATGGAAGTTTTTTTTGTTTGTTTGTTTGTTTTTTTGCGGTACGCGGGCCTCTCACTGTTGTGGCCTCTCCCGTTGCGGAAGTTTTTAATAAGGGAAAACTGACTACACTGAAATGTTTCTTCCTTTAAGAACTCAGAAATGAAGCTGCCCTCGGAGAGTCGAATTAGTGCACCTCTAACGCCGTGGGTGTGGTTAGGAATCGGTGGCAGACATTGCTGGTTGCTCCCCGACATACATCTGCCCACCTGCTCTTCCCACATGAACACTGACCTTTCCCATAGCCTCTCTCCTCTGCACTGCTTGTGCTCAGTGCATGGGCCTCACCTTTAGCTCCAGGGGGTGGGACATGACGGGTCTAGGCCATTCCTGTAGGTTTGCTCCCCCTGCCAATGATTGGTATGGGTATGGGCATGGGCATGTGACACAGTTTTGGCCAATGAGACGGCAGGAGAAATCTGCAGGCGCTTCTGGGAAAGATTTTATCACTTATAAGGAGTGTTGACTGAAAAAAATGCACAACCTAAAAGTTGAGAATTATGTTTTATTTGGCAGACTTTCTGAGGACTTCAAGCCCAGGAGGCAGCTTCTCTCAGACAGGATATATAGGAGTTTTGTGACAAAGAGCAGGTAGTTGGAACATCAAAAGATTACTGTTAATGAAAGAAAACCGGATACGTCAAGTTAATGAATTTAGCCCTTTTCTATGTATGGGGAGATGCAAGAATCTGGGCTCATTGAAATCTTTCCTTTAGCTATCTAGGGCCAGTATCCTGTTTCTTTCCCATCCTGAGTCCCCTCAGGGTGCACCGCTGGGGGTGGCTGCAGGGGCCCGTTGGTCTCCATCCTGAGCTTCCTCAGGGCTCACCATCCAGGATGGCTGTAGTGGCTTGATGGCTGCAACCTCCTTTGTTTACTGATATGGCAGGCAACATGTTTCATTCACAGGAGAAACACGGCCCCTTTTTGGGCACTGGCTATTGTGTTTTGATGTGATCACTGGAGAAGCAGCAGCCATTTTGTGACTATGAGGGGAGCCAGCCTGAGGTGACAAGAATGTTTCCTGGAGGAGACAGAACCAATAGATTGTGGAGAGAAGGAGCCAGAGCACCGTCCCTGTGTTGGGAACCTCTTTTCCTTTAAACCTGTTTTTATGTGAAACAATGCCATGTTCCATCAGATTTAATACACCATCCATTGAATGCCATAGCATTATTTATTATATAGAAAGAAATAACACTGTTAAGGAAACTGAAACACAATGGGTTTCTATCACTTGTTTTATAGTTATTGAAAGAGCTCTTTTATTCTTCACTAGACATGTATTTTATTATGTTATTTTTAGCAATTATATTACAGTGGACCCTTGGTTAACACAGGTTTGCACTGCACAGGTCCAAGTATAGGCAGGTTTTGGTTTTTGTTTTTGTGGTATGCGGGCCTCTAACTGTTGTGGCCTCTCCCATTGCGGAGCACAGGCTCCGGACGCGCAGGCTCAGCGGCCATGGCTCACGGGCCTATCCGCTCCGCGGCATGTGGGATCCTCCCAGACCGGGGCGCGAACCCGGTTCCCCTGCATCGGCAGGCAGACGCGCAACCACTGCGCCACCCGGGAAGCCCTGTTTTTTTTTTTAAATGACTGTATTTGGAGGTAGAGTCTCATTTATTTTATTTTATTTATTTATTTATTTTTGGCTGCGTTGGGTCTTCATTGCTGCACTCAGGCTTTCTTCTAGTTGTGTCGAGCAGGGGCTGCTCTTTGTTGCGGTGCACGGGCTTCTCGTTGCAGTGGCTTCTCTTGTTGCGGAGAACAGGCTCTAGGCGCATGCGCTTCGGTAGCTGTGGCTCACGGGCTTAGTTGCTCCACGGCATGTGGGATCTTCCTGGACCAGGCCTCGAACCTATGTCCCCTGCATTGGCAGGCGGATTCTTTCTTAACCACTGCACCACCAGGGAAGCCCTAGGCAGTTTTTTTTTTTTCACTAAATACATACTGCAGGACTACATGACCTGCGTTTGGTTGAATCCACGGATGTATCAGGGGAACCACTGACCAAAACTGCCTGTCCTGGACAGGCATGATAGTAACCACTGGCATGAGTTATCTTACAACAGGAGGTCCTGGTAAGGAACATGGAACTAACAAGCTACCACCAACTGGAAGAATTCGGGAAGGGTCAAAAGGAGAGAGGAGACACCAGTCCATATATCCCACCAACCTCCCAGAATCCTTCTCGATGGAATACATCTTGGCTGAGCGATGCATGTGCCACCAGGAAGGACCCTGAGTCAGAATGATTGGCCAGAGACAACCCAGAAACTAACCTCATCACCATAAAACCTGAGACTGCAAGCCACATGGCAGAGCAGTTCTCCTGGGTCCCCTTACCCTGCTGCTCTTCACCCGGGTGCCCCTTCCCAATAAAGTCTCTCGTTTTGTCAGCACATGTGTTTCCTTGGACAATTCATTTCCGAGTATTAGACAGGAGCCCACTCTCAGCCGCTGGAAGGGCTCCCCCTTCCTGCAACAGATGCAAAACCTTCAACAGGAGGGTAGACGCTGAAGTTATACAAGGATTTATAACTGCATGGAGGGTCAGTGGCTGCCCCCGCCTTGTTGTTCAAGGGTCAACTGTACTTCATTAATTTTATAAATTATATTAACACAATACATGTATTACATTAATTTTAATAAATTTACATTAGCCTTGTATATACCTAAAAATGGAAAATATAAGTAGAATAAATAGATGAAGGTATTCCTAAAACTTTCCCATATTCAACGTCTGAGTCTTTAATGTTTTACTCAGAATATTATCTCTGTGGCATCGAGAGCATGGTGATAACAGCAGTAAAGTGCTGGGCTCTTAAGCTGGCTCTGCAGTGACTTAGAGCTAGCTTCCTTTTGATTTCCACTTTAGGAAAGATGTAAACATCTCAGATTCACCCCTACTCCCTCCCATTTTCATCCTGGATTCAAACTGTGCTCTCCCACAACTTCTGGATTTTCTTCTAAACTACTGCTTTCATGCTGAGCTCCAGTTTCTGGTTACTATGAATAAAGGTTCTATAAACATTCGTGTACAAGTTTTTGCCCTCTTTTACCCTTTAAGTTGTTAACCATCTTCTATTAGTTAACAATCCTTAATAATAAATTGTTTCTGGTAAAATAAGTATGGTTTCTCTCTCCTCAATGGACTTTGCTTGAGATACCTGGCATGGTACCTCATTTTTTTCATTTATTTTGCAGGGTACTTGGTGAGAGCTTTTAATCTGGGAATACTTCACGTCTAGGACATTTTCTTGTATAATTGCTCCGCGGCATGTGGGATCCTCCCAGACCGGGGCGCGAACCCGGTTCCCCTGCATCGGCAGGCAGACGCGCAACCACTGCGCCACCCGGGAAGCCCTGTTTTTTTTTTAAATGACTGTATTTGGAGGTAGAGTCTCATTTATTTTATTTTATTTATTTATTTATTTTTGGCTGCGTTGGGTCTTCATTGCTGCACTCAGGCTTTCTTCTAGTTGTGTCGAGCAGGGGCTGCTCTTTGTTGCGGTGCACGGGCTTCTCGTTGCAGTGGCTTCTCTTGTTGCGGAGAACAGGCTCTAGGCGCATGCGCTTCGGTAGCTGTGGCTCACGGGCTTAGTTGCTCCACGGCATGTGGGATCTTCCTGGACCAGGCCTCGAACCTATGTCCCCTGCATTGGCAGGCGGATTCTTTCTTAACCACTGCACCACCAGGGAAGCCCTAGGCAGTTTTTTTTTTTTCACTAAATACATACTGCAGGACTACATGACCTGCGTTTGGTTGAATCCACGGATGTATCAGGGGAACCACTGACCAAAACTGCCTGTCCTGGACAGGCATGATAGTAACCACTGGCATGAGTTATCTTACAACAGGAGGTCCTGGTAAGGAACATGGAACTAACAAGCTACCACCAACTGGAAGAATTCGGGAAGGGTCAAAAGGAGAGAGGAGACACCAGTCCATATATCCCACCAACCTCCCAGAATCCTTCTCGATGGAATACATCTTGGCTGAGCGATGCATGTGCCACCAGGAAGGACCCTGAGTCAGAATGATTGGCCAGAGACAACCCAGAAACTAACCTCATTACCATAAAACCTGAGACTGCAAGCCACATGGCAGAGCAGTTCTCCTGGGTCCCCTTACCCTGCTGCTCTTCACCCGGGTGCCCCTTCCCAATAAAGTCTCTCGTTTTGTCAGCACATGTGTTTCCTTGGACAATTCATTTCCGAGTATTAGACAGGAGCCCACTCTCAGCCGCTGGAAGGGCTCCCCCTTCCTGCAACAGATGCAAAACCTTCAACAGGAGGGTAGACGCTGAAGTTATACAAGGATTTATAACTGCATGGAGGGTCAGTGGCTGCCCCCGCCTTGTTGTTCAAGGGTCAACTGTACTTCATTAATTTTATAAATTATATTAACACAATACATGTATTACATTAATTTTAATAAATTTACATTAGCCTTGTATATACCTAAAAATGGAAAATATAAGTAGAATAAATAGATGAAGGTATTCCTAAAACTTTCCCATATTCAACGTCTGAGTCTTTAATGTTTTACTCAGAATATTATCTCTGTGGCATCGAGAGCATGGTGATAACAGCAGTAAAGTGCTGGGCTCTTAAGCTGGCTCTGCAGTGACTTAGAGCTAGCTTCCTTTTGATTTCCACTTTAGGAAAGATGTAAACATCTCAGATTCACCCCTACTCCCTCCCATTTTCATCCTGGATTCAAACTGTGCTCTCCCACAACTTCTGGATTTTCTTCTAAACTACTGCTTTCATGCTGAGCTCCAGTTTCTGGTTACTATGAATAAAGGTTCTATAAACATTCGTGTACAAGTTTTTGCCCTCTTTTACCCTTTAAGTTGTTAACCATCTTCTATTAGTTAACAATCCTTAATAATAAATTGTTTCTGGTAAAATAAGTATGGTTTCTCTCTCCTCAATGGACTTTGCTTGAGATACCTGGCATGGTACCTCATTTTTTTCATTTATTTTGCAGGGTACTTGGTGAGAGCTTTTAATCTGGGAATACTTCACGTCTAGGACATTTTCTTGTATAATTTTTTCTGGAATTTCTTTTTTCCAGGTATTGGACACCCTGGTCTAATTCTTTTATTATGTTTTTTTTCCCTACTGCCCATCATTTACTTTTGATTCTTTTTTTCTAGGAGATAGTCTCAATTTTATCCTCCAACCCTTCTATGCAGTTTTTCATTTTTCCTATATATTTTTATTTTCTCAAAGCTCTTTTTAGTTTTCTGAGTGTTTCTTTTTTATTGTGTACTGTCCTTGTTTCATGGATACAATAACTTTCTTATCCTTCTGAGGATATTACTGATGAGTATTTTGTTCTGCCTTTGTTCATTGTCTTTGTTTTTTCCAAAGTTACATTTCCTGTATGTTGTTATTGTTAATTTGTTTTGGCTTTCCTCAAAAGCCTGATAACTCATCACCGTTCATGTGTATTCAGGAGTAGGGTGCTAGGAAGCTGACTGGAAGATCTGGGCATTTGAGCAGGGCTTGTCCAGAGGAGGACCTCACTGTAGGGTGATCTGCTGAAGCTCTTTGGTTGGAGGATCCCGACTATTAACGTCTTGAGATCTCTTTTCAGCCTGGTGAAGAATCTTCCAGCTTTCTTCCTGGAGGGTATAAACCTGGCTGCCCACAGCTTTCTGTGAGCCACTGGGAAGTCAGAGTGAGTCTCCCGGTTCAGTATGTGGATTTTCACTTAATCCCTTGCCATATTCAGCCCTGAGTTCCTCTGTCCCCAGTGGTCTGGGGTCCTGAGTCCATTGTATCCCTAGTTTACTCCTCCAGAGACCAAACTTCCGGTCTTCTCCTGGGTGGTGAGGCAAAGCTCTTGCTGGTTGTGCAAAGGAGAGTAGGGGATGAAGATGAAGGTGGTTCTAACCACATTTTAAACAGGCTGTTGGGAATTCCCTGGTGGTCCAGTGGTTAGGACTCGGCACTATCATTGCTGGGGCCCAGGTTCGATCCCTGGTCAGGGAAATAGGATCACACACACACACACACACACACACACACTCACACACACACACACACACACACACACACACACACAAACAGGATGTCAAACATCCTTCTTGTTCGAAGGTGCTTTTTTACTCTAGCATTCAAAAAGAACCTATTTCCGCCCATTCCTGAGCCGCCCTGCTCTGAGGTTCTGGGGCACAAATCTGATTACTTCCTGACTTCCCTACCACTAGCTTAGAATTCAGCTTTTTCAGGGCTGTTAAATCAGCTACCAGTAAGTCATCTGCTTTTCAGCATGCAAAATTGTTGCCTTTGTCGCCTTTCCCATTCTCTTTTGTCTTTGCGGGTTTATGCTTTAGAAAAACCCTGTAATTATTGTTTTAGCGGCACTGCCAGAGGCAGGGAAGATATACAATAGTACTGTAACTAGAAGCTGCACTTTGTGTATCCTTAAGATGTTTAAAATGCTGTCAAGAATCTGACATACTATGTTTGTCATTTTAATTTAAATACATAGGCTAATGCAAATGATTAAGTTGGTAGTCAACGTTTAAACTTAGGAATATCTATTAAATTTATAATGATTTTCAGATGCTTAAACGTTTAAAAGAGTTTGCTCATCTACATTTTTAAGTTTGTTACTCTACAGTTTTATAAACATGTGGTTTGATTTTGTTAGATTTGTAATTATGACTCTTTAGATTTCAGAAGTACTTGAGAAAACCAAATATATTAAATTCATGAGATAGATTGAAATGCTTAAGAGGATTTAATCATGTTTGTCAGTGTTATTTAAATTTAAGAGAATTTATTAGATTTACAAGTTTTGTGGCTTTAATTTATAATTTTTGAGGTAATTTTATTAAGTTTGTAAACTGTGCTTAAATGTTTAAGGGATTACAATTTGTTAAATGTATAAGCTAATTAAACATTAATCAAAGAACAATGAAAATGAGTGTTTTAATTTTAATACAAAATTACTTGATTTATAATTGAATTTCCTAGATTTGTAAGTTGTATTTGAGGGTTTAAAGAAAAAGAGGTTTTTAACTTCTAACTTTAATTGAATATTTGTGATAAACACAAATAATTGTAATAAACTTAAAATGTTTCTAATAAACTATAAGTAATTACAAATAATTGTAAAATAGATTTTCTTAAATCAGATTTAAAAGATTTATATAGGAATTTGGGGACTATCGGGTGGCCATTTGGAAAAAGAAAATTGATTTATGCCTCACATCAGGATAAATTACAAATAGATCAAAGATCTGCATGTAAAAAAAATGAGACCATACAAGTACTAGAAGGAAAAAAAAAATAGTGAATCCTCTAATTATCTTTCTAACTATGTCTCAAAATCCAAAAGCCAGAAAAGAGGAGATTTATACATTTGATTATATAAATATGAAAAACTTCTGTACGGCAAAGTCGCCAAAGACCTGTACGGAAATGTTTAAAGCAGCTTTGTTCATAATACACTGTATCTCCGAACTGGAAACAACCAAAATATCCATCAACTGGTAAACAGATAAATACACCCAAACGAAAAAATATTACTCAGCAATAAACAGAACTGCTCATACATGCAAAAACATGGTTGAATCTCAAAAGCATTATGCTAAGTGAGAGAAGCCAGATATAAAAAAGAACCAGATAAACTGTATGATTCCATTTAGGGCACGCTGAAAAAGGCAAAACAGAAATCAGGTCAGTGGTACCAGGGGATGGAGTTGGGAAAGAGGACTCACTGCAAACGGACATGAGAAAACTTTGGGGTTGGTGAAAATATCGTATATCTTTATTATGGTGGTGGTTATACATTTATCAAATTCATGGAACCTAAAAAGGGTAATTTTCACTGTACTAAAAGCATAGCAAGAAGCCTGATTTAAAAAAAATACAGCAAACAAAGACAAAAGAAAAATGATAAACTGGGAAAAACATTCACAGTTAATATCACAACAAAGGGTTAATCTCCCTAAAGAGTTGGTAGAAATAGAGAAACGACCAACAAATTCATTTTAAAAGTGAGCAAGGGGCTTCCCTGGTGGCGCAGTGGTTGCGCGTCCGCCTGCCGATGCAGGGGAACCGGGTTCGTGCCCCGGTCTGGGAAGATCCCACGTGCCGCGGAGCGGCTGGGCCCGTGAGCCATGGCCGCTGAGCCTGCGCGTCCGGAGCCTGTGCTCCGCAACGGGAGAGGCCACGACAGAGGGAGGCCCGCGTACCACAAAAAAAAAAAAAAAAAAAAAAGTGAGCAAAAGACAGGAAAACCAAGTTCACAGGAAAAAAATTCACATGGCCCATAAACATGAGAAGATGCTCAGTTTCACTCAGAATAATAGAAAGCGTATGAAAATCACACCGACGTTATGTGTTTTCTGTTTCTCATCTACCCAGACTGACAAAATCCTAAAGACTGAAAACACGCTGTTAGCAAGGCTGTGGAGAAACAGGAAATCTCATGATTATGGTACAACAGCTAGGGAGGGCAATTTAGCACGGTCTAATAATAAACGAGGTTCTCCATTGAGGTATCATTTGCAAAAGCTAAAAAGATTAGAAGCAACCTGCGTGTGGCAGCAGGAGACTGGTTGAATAAACTTTTCACACAACCATACAAAGGAGTATGTACTTGTCATTCTCTGTCCTAAAAAAGAATGAGGAAGATCTCCATGTGCTGCCAGGGAGGGACCTCCAGAACATATGGTGAGGTGAATCCCCCCGCTAGAACATTAGATCCAGGAGGCTGGGAGTCTTTGATCGTTTTGCTCATTGCTATTATCTCAGGATCTAGAAGAGTGTCAGTAATATAGCAGGAACTAAAATAAAAAAAAAATTCTTGAATTAATGAATTGCCTGATCCTATCGTGTTGTTTTTATTTTCCCTTATGGCTTATCTTTTTCTTATCAATTCATAAAAGGTCTTTCTATCCTAAGTAGTGGTTGTAATTCTTTGTTCGACAAGGGTGTCAACTGACATTGTTTATGCTATATGCACCATTTCAGAAACGTAACGTTTTTTTCTTTTTCTTTTTTGGCTGCAAGCAGGATCTTAGTTCCCCAACCAGGGATTGAATCCGTGCCCCCTGCAATGGAAGCACGGAGTCTTAACCACTGGACCACCAGGGAAGTTCCCAGCATTTTTTTCTAAACTTAAATCTTGAAATTTTTTCCCTTATGACTTTTGTGTTTCCTATATTAAGAAGGCCTCCCACACTTGAAGGTTACTCATATATTTTCCTAAACTACATTCCTAATATTTAATATCAATATAATTCACCGCATCAATAAATCAAAGAGAAAATATCCTAGGATTAGATTAATCAAAGTCCCAAAATGCTGACAAAATTCAGTAGCCATTCCTAATATACATCCTAAGTAAAATAGTGATAGAATGAAACTACTTAAATATAAAATATATTTACACACACACACACACACACACACACACACACACACACACTCACATATATACAAACCCATACACCTGGTAAACACCATATTGAATGGTAAAGTACTGAAGCCTTGACATATAAATCAGGAACAAGGCCGCTTTTACTCAACAGTACTTTTGGTTTTCTAGCTAATACAATAAAATAAGAAAATAACTGGAAGGAAGAGAAGGTGTTTTAATAGATAGAATAGCTAAAAATCTACTTTTGAATAGAATTCATGAAAATTTAATAGGGAGATTGGATATACGAAATTATATATAAAATAGCTTTATTTAAAATAAATAATTTATATATAATATTTATAATATAAGCAGTTAGAAATGGATATGGGAAAAAATGCACCCCACATACAATAATTTAAAACACTAAAATACCTAAAAATAACGAACATAAAGGTTACAGAACCTAATAAAAAAATGCTATTCAATTTTACTGATGGTTCTAATGCCAATACCTGAACAAACTGAGTGACGTTTCATATTCTAAGATTGGAAATTTCAATTTCTAAAAAAAGAAACTCACCCTTTCCCAAATTAATATATAAACCTAATGCAACAACAATCAGAATTCAGTTTCCTATTTTGGTAAGAGGACAAAATTTTGTAAAATTCGTATTATAAAATAAATATGTGAAAATTGCCAAGAAAAATCTTGGGAAGAAAGAATAATATCTTGCAATGTATTAGAATGTAATATAAGGTGATTATAAATAAATAGTATGGTATTTATATATAATAAACAAACATACTGGTAGACTAAAGTTCAGAAGTAGCGTCAGATGTAAATGGGAAACTAATGTATGGTAAAGGTATTATTTCAACTTGAGAAGAAAAGGATGAATTAACAAATAGTGTTGATATGATAAGGCATCTACTTAAAAGAAATAAATTTAAACTTCTACCTCCAACTACATTCAAAAATAAAATCTTGATGGACTATGATGATAAATGCAAAAAGTAATACTACAAGATTTTATGGGAAAAGTATTACTTTAAAAACAATAAATAATAATAATACCATTTTTATTTTATAAAGTGGCACAGGAACGAGGGATAGCACCACACTAAGACTTATTATGCATGCTTTAGTACCATCCTTATTCTCTGGCTGAAATCTTGGAATCAAAATTCTAGAGGTGACTGATCAGAAGCTATTATTTTGACTTGAAAATTCACTACAGAGGTGGTAGCTGTTAGATTTGCTTCCTCTCCTAGGTCATGAGATCCAGAAATTAACTTTAAGCAATATTCTTTATTTAAAAACATTCTATTACAATAAATCATATTGGAGGTCCTACAGAATTCACGATTACTCTCATTTTCTCCTTACCATGCATCATGACTTGGCTGTTTACACCTCAGACACAATCTCTTACGAGGCAGATTTTCTGAAAGCAAAACTTGTACAATATTTTGCATAAAGGAAAGAGAATAAATAAGAAAACTATACATACTGATGATAAATATATTTCCGAAACATATCCAACATGAGTACTTTTGATTCAGGGGGGAAAAGAGTCATGTAAGTAATGAGAGCATAAAACACGGACATCATACCAAAGTGGATGGATGTCACTGAGTTCCTACAGGTGAAGGCACAAATGGGGCTTCAAGCACATCAGAGCAGGTGCTTTGGACCCAGAGGGACATTCCAGGTGAGGACTTACTAGCGGGTAGCCTTGGCGGGGCTCATAATCTCTGTGTGCCTGCTCTTGTTCATATCTTCTGGGAGGATTAACATGAACTGATATGTGAACATGTGCTTAGCAGAGTACCAGATACATTTTAATTTTTCTTTCCTATCGAATTATTACTGGAATTTGTTAACATGACCGGCCAAGAATACAGACGTAGCTCCCTAGGTTTAGAAGATGCACAGATCCACTCTTGCAGCTCCAGTTAAAAAACGTGATGAAACCCACAGTTTTCTAAGTCTGGAGACGGTGGGACCGTTCCCAAGTGCAGGAAGGCAGTGCGAGTCAAGGCCCCGCCAGTCACTTCTAACACACACTTTGCAGAGGCCTGACCCCCAAACACTAAGGGTGTCTGCCAGATGGGTGTGCTAGAAATCTCAAAGAAATTCAGAGTGCTCTACAAACAGTGAGATCAAACCAAGACAAAAAAAGCTCTGAACACAGACGCAAGCGGAGCCTTTTCTTTCCTTCTTTCTTTCTTTTTTTTTTTTGCATTAGTACAATATTATTTTTTCCAGGCATTCTGGAACAATGCCTGGAAAAAAATAATACAATCTGGAACCCTCTCGCCAAAACCTTCCTGGATATGGGCAGGAAAAGTGACTAAGCAGGTAGGAAGGCCCCGGTGTCTACGGCTCCACTTCGCAGGGTGAATTTAGAGATGTACCTGCCCCTAAGCCTGTAAGCTGCTTCCTTATAAAATTACTATTTACAATTGGAAGGTGTCTATGCTTTCGCTTTTGGTACAAAATAGTAATCTACTGGTAAAAAACTTATTTTAAAAATCTCCCCCAGGAACTTTCCTGGTGGCGTAGGGTTTAAGACTCTGCATTCCCAATTCAGGGGGCCTGGGTTCCATGTCAGGGAACTAGATCTCACATGCATGCCGCAACTAAGGAGCTGGCAAGCCACAACTAAGGAGCCTGCTTGCTGCAACTAAGACCCGGCGCAACCAAGTAAATAAATAAAAAAATATTAAAAAAAAAATCACCCCCAAGTTTCTCAGGGTTACTTAGAAGTAGCTCTGCTCTACACATGCTGAATTCCCTGGCAGGGAAGGAGGGGACATCAGACCCAACTGACCAAGAAGCTGACAGTTTCTCTCTTGATTAGATAAACATTTGCCATCAGAAAGACTCTGCACTTCCACTGCAGGGGCACGGGTTCAATCCTTGGTCGGGGAGCTAATGTCCTGCATGCCATGCAGCCAAAAAAAAAAAAAAGAAAAGAAAAGAAAAGAAAGAAATACAGTCTCTCTCTCTCTCTCTCTCTCTCTCTCCTTTCTCTCCAGCGGGAGCTAGTTATATCTCCTCTTGTTCCCTGGTACTGCTCTCTTCAAATGCATCCTCAGGTACAGCCCTACCATTCGGTAAGGGGACATTTCATAGTTTTATTTCTGTGTCTTCTTTCCATTTCTCTCCACGTTTCCCTCTTCCCTTGGTTTGCTTTCTTCTTGTTTGTAAAATGAACACCAGCTACCAAAGACTTGCATCTATGCCCTTTTCAGTGCCTGTCTGCTAGTCAAAAAACAAACAAACGAACAAAACCCAATAAAACATTTTTATTTCTGGGATTTAAATATTTCCTAATTATTAAATATATCAAAATTGGATATACTTTGTTGAAAATTCCTCAGCATCTGTTATGGATTGAACTGTGTTCTGCCCCAAATTCCTATGTGGAACTCCTAACCCCAACTGTGACTATATTTGGGGATAGGGCCTTTCAACAAGTAATTAGGGTTAAATGAGGTCATAAGGGTGGGGCCCTAATCCATCAGGACTGATGTCCTCCTAAGAAGAGGAAGAAACGCCAGGGATGCACATGAACACAGGAAGGGCCGTGTGAGGACACAGTGGAGGGTGGCCATCTGCAAGCCAAGGAGAGAGGCCTCAGGAGAAACCAAACTTGCCAACACCTTGATCTTGGACTTCCCAGTTTCCAAAACTACGTGAAAATAAATTTCTGTTGTTAAAGCCACCCAATTTGTGGTATTTTATTATGACAGCCCCGGAAGACTAATACAGCTCCCAAAATGATAATGAGAAAATAATAACAGATCTCATCGAGTACGTACCCTGCACCACATGTAGGGTGCTTTATGCTTTATCCCATCCAGTCTTTACAACAACCCTAGGAGGTTAGTATCACTGTACATTTTATAGATGAATAAACTAAGACTCAAGGAAGTTTAGAAAAGCTTGCCCTAACTCATTCACTGCTTAGTAGAATCTGAATCCAGATCTATCTGACCCCAAAGCCTCTAAATCTGTTCCACCTGTTGCCTTATTGGAATGACCAAAAGCCTCAGCTCTTCAATGTCCATAATCCTGGAGGGAAGCAGTAATATTTATAATCCTAATGGTGCTGATCCATGAATTAATATTTGGCATTGGATGCGTTTTTAACTTACATTTGATGGGGGTGTGATTGATGTGCTGAGAAGTCATGGCATTTCATTCATTCCACATTTCACAAGGACTAGGGGCACTGCATTGTTCTAGGCAAAACAGACAAACCCCTGCCCCCATGGAGATTACTTTCTACTGGGGGGGGGAGGGAGATGCCAATAAACAAAACAAGTAAATATATTTCATAGTGTATTAGAACGTGACAAATTCTGTGGAGAAAAGTAAACAAGGAAAAGAAAATAGGGAGTGTCGGGTGGCAGATGGGGGTTCCATTTTAAATAGGGTGGTCAGGGCAGGTGTTATTTGAGGCCTGGAGAAGCCAGATGGTGAGACAGAGGAGCTAGTAAACTGCTTTGCTGCTCACCCAGCATGCTCCATGTAGCCCTCCCAAGCATGCGGGCAGTAAGCAAAGTTCCCTCAGCATCCTATCCTAAAGCTGAGGTGCTCACTGGAGACAAATGGTACATGTATTTTATATTATAACCATGGGATTACATCTAATAGCCTTTCCTGCTAAACTGCAGATTATAAGGCAGAATAAGAGCAAAACAGCAATCATGAGCACTTTATTCAAATGCTTTGATATTCACTCATGCATTTGTTTTCATGTCTGTATGCTTTCTACAGCCACAGCTCCTTGAAAGCTCTTGTCTGGAGGACCCTGGTTGCACAGCCTGTGGTGCTCCAAGGACAGTGGTGCTTCAAGGACAAAGGACGACCCTGCCTGAAAGTGTCAGCGTTACACCCCCTACTGGACTCTTAATTGCCCTCCCCACCATGTTGTGATAGATACTAAGTTCCTGAGCCCACCTGGGCGACGCCCACCTGGGCAACAGGACCTGTCCCAAATAAGGAAAGGCATCTGCCCTGTCCCACTCCACCCTATAGAAGGAAGGTATATGTGCCTCGACCAATCAGTAAATGAAATTTTCTCCTCGGACCATTCCATTGTTTTCTGGCCATAAAAACTGACCAATAGCACATGTTCGGGCTCGACTCTCCCAGACTACTAGGAAGTTGGCCCACTGTTCTGGCAGCGACCCTCTCTCTAATAAATTCTATCTTCTTTACATTCTCCCTTGTGTCTGGAAATTCTTTTCCAACCCGCGTTCGGACCATGATACAGCCCAGTGCATCTTCCACGTAGAAGATGCTTTTGCAAACACAATGAGGGATTGGCCTCTGAGGGATCAGCACCCTGCTCCCTGACCAGTATCCTTTCTTATCATCACTCCAGCAAGTTGTCTGGAAGTACCATGTTTTGATTATACTGCCATGCATTTGCACATGCATGTCCAATGCCTAGAGCATCCCCTGCTGCCTTGTCCTCTAGAAAAACTCATTCTTCAAGATGCAGTGTGAGTCATGTTATTGTGTCATAACAGTCAGTAAAAGATCTTATTTGTCCGCCACTCACATCACTTGCTAGATTAACTTTGGCACCTTCCTCTTCTCTTTTTGAGGCTGAGTTCAAGTTTCAGAGGAGAGGTGAGTCCGCCATGCCATTATTTACAAGCCAGCGAGAGGTGAGATACCCTCCATCCCATCTGTTCTTGGGTTATCACGGTAACTGGTAAGGGCAGCATCAGCCTCCTCCCAGTGCTCTCTTGGCAACATGCCCCCCCTCCCACCGCTGGTGGATGCAGAAGGAGGCGTCTTCTGACTGCCTGAGTCCTAGACCACAGGGCTGGGGACACCGTGAGGTCTGTCCAGTCATTGCCTTCTCTTGCAACAAGCTGCCGGTGGGAGGCACCTGGACCTCTGAACACTCTCCCACTCCTCACCTGGTGGGGAGGGAGAGGGGGGAGGTCTGCTCAGCTCGGAGCCTCAATCTACCTGGGGAGTCTGCCGGGTTTTTGACCTTCACTCCCCAAAGCAGCTTGGAAGGAAATGGCCAAGGACTCTTCACGTGGACCAGCAGCATCTAAATCCTCCTTCCCTCTTCTCTGCATGTCTTCTCCCACCTACAATCTGGGAGCTTTGCTGGGTTGTAGAATAGGGGGGCAGGCTCTCTGCACATCCTAACCAATCTATTGTCTGTGCCAAAAACTTGTCTCCCTCCCTCATCCAAAGTTTGGGCTTTTGAAATTTAAAATCGTATGCCCTTGCATTTCAAAGCCTGGTCTTGGGGAACTCCCCTAAGCCAGGAATGAAACTGATTTAAAGGAGGAAAGCACTTATTAGAGGGAAAAGAAGATAAAATAATTCAAGGAAAAGTTCTCAATTAAACCTTAAGTTTTGTCTGGTCTGCCATCTGGTATGATAGCGTAAATTTCCAAATATACAATTTAAAATAAAGCAACGCCTAAAAATATTTACATGAGGTACAGAAATTAAAATAATTTATAAAATGTTCTCTTGGGGAGAAAAAGCATTTTCTTGAAAAAAAGGTTAAAGGAAACATATTTTATTCAAAGAGTTCTTTTCCCAAGTTATACCCATGACCACAAATGCAAGCTTTTGAGAGTTTTTTTTTTTTTTTTTTTTTTTTGCGGTACACGGATCTCCCACCGCTGCGGCATCTCCCGTTGTGGAGCACAGGCTCCGGACGCACAGGCCCAGAGGCCATGGCTCACGGGCCTAGCCGCTCCACGGCATGTGGGATCCTCCCAGACCGGGGCACGAACCCGCGTCCCCTGCATCGGCAGGCAGACTCTCAACCACTGCGCCACCAGGGAAGCCCTTGTGAGAGTTTTCATGTCAATATTTATGAAGTTCCATTCTAGGGCTCAAGTTTAACAGCTGGCCGAAGCATCCCAGGCTCTTTCTGTTTAAGCTACACTGGAATCGAGCAAAATCATCTGACAAGCCATACAATCTAGGTCTTTCCTGGCTTCTAGCCTCTGACTTCTGGCCACCAGTGGAACTCACCTTATCTCCACACCTCCCATCTGTCCTTCATTCTCTTGCAGATTCAGCTCTTGATTTTTTATTTGGGCTGTGATTTTAACACAAGGTCTTGGTGCCATATGTCTTGTCAGCTCCCCAGTCCTAGGGCTCAGGGTGGCTCCTGGAAGCTATATGCTAAGATTCATTTTTTTAAAAATAGATCTATGAGGGCATTCAGCCTCACTTATTTATTTTATTTTATTTTTTAAATATTTATTTATTTATTTGGTTGTGCCGGTCTTAGTTTCGGCAGGAGGGCTCCTTAGTTATGGCATGTGAACTCTTAGTTGTGGCATGCGTGTGGAATCTAGCTCCCTGACCAGGGTTCAAACCCGGGCCCCCTGCATTGGGAGTGCGGAGTCTTCACCACCGTGCCACCAGGGAAGTCCCAAGGTTCATTTTTCCTGAGACAAAGTAAACAAAATTTCCTCCAGTTGGCTACCATCCATTGTGTTGCCTATTTCTCAGAGATGAGATTTTCAAACTGTTGTCTGTGCACTGTCTCCAATTCCTCATCCCATCTCTTTTCAACCTACTGCACCCTAGCTCTGTAGGCAGATAGGGTAGGGGGTCCCCTGAGAAAGAGAACCAGGTACGGCTTTCTCGACAGAAGAAAAGCCATTTGGGGCCTAAGCCATTTGGTAACCGAAGCCTGGCCACAATGCTTGCCCTTGAACAGGTATTAGTAATTAATGATCTTCAGGGAACAAAAGAATGCAGGAACAAAGTGTTATCAGGCAAGAGAAGTAACAACAGCAAAGATAATATATCAGTTGTAAAGACTCCCAGTTCTGTTTCAGCAGTAAAGATTAGCCTGAAGCACTCAACCGCCAGATCAACTGGAACCTAAGGGATGATGATGTTGATCTTTTCTGTTCCTCCTAACTTACTTCAGTCCGCTACAGCTTGGACTCTGTCCACCGACAGCGCAAGCCTCTTCGTGAGGATGCATGTACCTTTAGCTTAAAACTTAACCAGCTTTGCTGCTTAGGAGACACCGCTTTGGAAAACATCCCCCGTGCTCTCCTTACGCATTGCAGGCAAGAGTAAATCCTTCCTTCTCTCTGATCTCTGGCTTGGTTGTGTCTTTTGGCTCAACACCCACCAAGGGACAAACCCAGTTTTTCAGGTAACAGCCCCACAGTGCTTCATGGGCGCTGCTACTTCTTAAGTCAGCAGTGATCTCTGTAGTGGCTTAATTGGGAAACATGTACTCATTCATTCAAAAAAATGTATCGCGGGAATTCCCTGCCGGTCCAGTGGTTAGGCCTCCCTCTGCTCTTTCACTGCTGCGGGCCTGGTTCAGTCCCCGGTCAGGGAACTTAAGATCGCGCAAGCCGCGATCTTTCTTTTTGGCATGGCCAAAGAAGAAAATTAAAACAGACAAACAACAACAACAAAAACAACAAAAAAATTTACTGTGTGTCAACCACATGCCATGCACTTACTGTTCTAGGTGCTAGGGACACAGCAGTGTAGGAAGTAATTAAAAGTCCCTATATCCATGGAGTTTACATTCTCGCAGGGGGAGAGAGACCGTGTAGATTTACTTCTTTATTGTTGTCCCTATTTCAGTGATATCCCAATCTCAACCCCCCAAAGCCTGGAAAAGCCTATACTTCTTCACCCCAATTTAATCAGTTGCTAAGTGTCAATTCAACTCCTAAATCTCTCTCTAAATCCACCCCTTCTCTGTATTCCCACTACTTGCCTTAGTTTGGCCATGACGGAAATATTTACACCACAGAAACTGGCAATTGCTACGCATCAGGGCTTTTTCCCTTGGAGAACCAGTTGTAAACCATTTACCAGCCTATTGCTGATTAAGGAACCCTAAGTGTTTTCCTCTCGGACAGGTCCAAAGGTTTTCTATTCTCTACCAACCCGATTTACCCTCCTGGAAGTCATCCTTCATACATCTGCTGCCAGGGTACTCCTTCTGAAACATCAGTGGGATCGTGTCAACCCTCTGCTTAAAGCTCTTCCAGGGTTCCCCATCCCTTTCAAGGCATTGGCACTACAGATAAAATGCTCCTTGATCTGGCCCTGTTTATCGGTCCCAGCCTATGCCTTACCTTACGTTTTAATCTGTCTACAAACCAGTACCTGTACTTGTCTCCCTCTCCTCTGTGCCTTTGTGTTGGCTGTTCCTTCTGCCTGGAATACTTGGCTAATTCTCAGGCATCTCACAAGACTGTTAAGGTGTGCTATTTTGAGCTCCCTTTTCACAGCCAGGCTGGTTTCATGCCTCGTCCGTGTTCCCTCACAGGACCCTGTGCATAAATCTGTCACAGCATGTAAGCCACTGCACCGAAACTGGTTTACCTCTTGTGGAGTGGCTGGTTAGCCTGCTTGGGACTGTGACCTTCACTCTGATCCTGGAGAAGAACAGGGCTTTCTGTAGTCCTGTCTTTGACCCTTCCCTCATCTTACTGGGTAGACTGTACACAGTCTTCTTGGGTGATCTCATCCATCCCTAAGACTCTTTCCTTGGATTCCCACCATCAGTATATTGATGATTCACCACTTATACCTCCAGCCCCGATCTTCTGGCCTAAGGAACATCTCTACCTGGATATGCCACCTCAATGTCTTCTCCTCTAGCCGCCTTTTCCTGGGTTCTTGTGTGGGGAATGCCATTACCAGGGCTCAGCACACTCCAGGCAACAGGCCAAATATGATCACAGCTTGAGCTAAGAATGGTTTCTACATTTTGGAAAAGGAAAGAACAAAAAAACCATAAACACAAAGTAGAATATACAGTGGAGACCATATATGGCCCACAAAGCCTAAAATATTTCCTGGGATTCCCTGGTGGCGCAGTGATTTAGAATCCGCCTGCCAATGCAGGACACACGGGTTCGAGCCCTGGTCTGGGGAGATTCCACATGCTGTGGAGCAACTACGCCCGTGCGCCACAACTACTGAGCCCACGTGCCACCACTACTGAAGCCCGTGTGCCTAGAGCCCATGCTCCACAGCAAGAGAAGCTACCGCAATGAGAAGCCTGCACACTGCAACGAAGAGTAGCCCTCGCCCGCCGCAGCTAGAGAAAGCCTGTGCGCAGCAATGAAGACCCAACGCAGCCAAAAATAAATAAATGAATTTTTTAAAAAATAAAAAATTTCCTATCTGGCACTTTACAGAAAAAGTTCGCCAACCTACAGGCATCACTGTTTTCCAAAGAACCTGGGAATCAATAATAGTATTAATCAATTAATAATAATAATTAGCAAAAATTGAGTTTACCCTGTTGAGACACTGGGTGTGCTACACATTTCACTTTATTCTCTCTCTCAACCATGGAATATGAGGAATCCCTGCCCATGTTTCTGAGCCAGTTAGGACCCATGCCCATGCCACTGTCTACGGTACAACTTTCTCTCTTACTCCAAATCTGAACAGTAACCAGGTCTTCAAAAATTTTTTATCCTCCTAAACATCTCTCAACTTTGTTGATTTATATTCTTTACAACTACATCTTCCAGTCCGTAAGATCCTAGAAAGCAAGGACAAGTATTTTTTCTTTCCTGCATGTTCAGCACCTGCTGTTAAAGATAATTATGTGGGGCTTCCCTGGTGGCGCAGTGGTTAAGAATCCGCCTGCCAATGCAGGGGACGCAGGTTCGAGCCCTGGTCTGGGAAGATCCCACATGCCGCGGAGCAACTAGGCCCATGCGCCGCAACTACTGAGCCTGCGTGCCTACAGCCCATGCTCCGCAACAAGAGAAGCCACTGCAACAAGAAGCCCACGCACCACAATGAAGAGTAGCCCCCACTCACCACAACTAGAGAAGGCCCGTGTGCAGCAACGAAGACCCAATGCAGCCAAAAAAAAAAGATAATTATGTGAACGAAGAAACTTCATTTACATACTGGGTTTTCATGTTATAGTTGAGGAAAGAGAGATTCAGGGGGTAAGGTTGCACCGCTAACAAGCTTTTTTTTTTTTTTTAACAAGATTCTAATTCAGATCTGTCTGACACCAAAGTTCATGTTACTTCAATTATACCATTTTGTCATCTTCTCCCTTTCCACTGGCTCCTTCCTCTTAACCTGCAACATGCTCAAACCTTTCCTTTCCAATAACTACAACAATCCTTTGATCATGCTTTCCCTACCTTTATAAATAAATTGCTTGGAAAAAGCAGCCATTTTCCTTGTCTGTATTTCCTCATTTTTCATTCACACACATCATGTTACAGAATCCATCTTGCAAATACCAGGATCCTGCCAACCTCCATATCTAAGGGTACGCCTATCTTGATTTGACCATACAGCTACCCCTCCACCCCCATCCGGAAGTACAGCATTCCTATGAAACCTTTCCTAAACCGGAATGGTATAAAGCAAAGAAGCCATGACCTTGGGACACATCTTGCTAACGGATGCACAAAATAAATTGAGATCAAGCACAGATGATCACAGACACAGTTCAAAGCTATGGCGACTTGAGGCTGAGATGCCTGTGTGGTTCCTGGGGAAGGAGCTTGACGGCACCACTCTTGCTCCTTGGGGAGTGAGCAACCACTATAACGGGTCACTGTAAAACAATGCTCAAAGCTATTTTTGCTTTTCACCTTTTTTTCCATAAAAGCGAAAAACTTCGGATTTCTTTCAGTTAGTAAAACCAGGTACTAATGTCAGTCTTTCCTAAAGGTTAAGTAGAATAAAGCGAACTTTTGAAAAGTGGGGGATACCTGTACTCTGCGGCATTTGACTACTTCCCTGGTTTCCTCCTCTTCCCAGAATAAACAGTCCCAGATTTCCAAGGCTAAGTTCTCTAGGATTCCTTGCCTTGTAATATCTCCCTGCATTTGCAGAGGATGGTCTAAAATCTCTCCTTCACATCCCAGTAGGGCCTTCTTATGGCCCAAATTCCACACAAGCGTCCCCCGTATCTACTAGAGAGTTTTATTCAGTGGACATGTAACCCACCGAAGTATAACTATTTGTTTATCTTTTGTTACCACCACTAGTCTATAAAGCCATCTCCAAGTCTTAGTGACTTTTTTTTTTTAACCTGCCAAGTGCCCATGGTGAAAGGCACAGACTTGAAACTGGTAAATGTTTACTGAATAAATTATTGAATAAATTAAAACATTAACTTATCCAACTGGCACCCAGCCAGCAAACAGCAGAAATCAAATCAAGAAAGGCGAGAGATTTTTCCAGTAGCCTATATTGTTGAAAAATGACACTAGGTTTTCTAGGTACTAGAACACATCAAATGTGGGATATGAATACATCAAACTATACTTTGGAAGATACAAAATTTTATTTATGTAAATAATATTGATATTTTAATTTATATTTATAGAGTTGTATTAGTAAACATTTTAGATTTACTTTACATTATTTAAACATATCTTTATATGTATACTCATTATGCATTTATGTATTTATTTCTTTTAATTTAAATATCGAAAAGAATGAAGTTAAGATACCAAGCAATTAAATAGCTGAGAAAGCCTTTTTATTAAGAAATTGCCACAGAAGTACTTTGCTGTGAATGAGCAGGCTATCTTCTGTTAAGTGAAATTTAGTTTTTTGGTTTTTTTGATTTTTAGCCGCGTTGGGTCTTCGGTGCTGCACACGGGCTTTTCTTTAGCTGCGGCGAGTGGGGGCTACTCCTCGTCGCGGTGCACGGGCTTCTCAATGCAGTGGCTTCTCTTGTTGCCGACTACGGGCTCTAGGCATGTGGGCTTCAGTAGTTGTGGCACACGGGCTCAGTAGTTGTGGCTCGTGGGCTCTAGAGCGCAGGCTCACTTGTTGTGGCTCACGGGCTTAGTTGCTCCGCGGCATGTGGGATCTTCCCGGACCATGGCTCGAACCTGTGTCTCCTGCATTGGCAGGCGGATTCTTAACCACTGCGCCACCAGGGAAGCCCGAAATTTCGTGTTTTAATCATATCGAGTACATTTAAAAATTAAGACGATAATTCAGCCACAGCTGATTTTACAACAGGGCTTAAAAAGGGGGCTAAATCATCGCTGTCCGCTGCTTTTCTTCTTTTTTGAAATGCTAAGTGAGGGCAGGTGCTGGGGAAATCAACGTGATGAAAGTGAAGAAGGAATTCTCAGGCAGTGGTATTTAAATGACCACAAAAGAGAAAAAGATATTAAACTCCACAAAAGGGCTAAACATTTTGCCGGTTGGGCTTCAGACTCTTTCCAGTCAAACTGGCAGGCAATCCCTCAAATTAAAAAAAGGAAGGTGGGGCTTCCCTGGTGGTGCAGTGGTTGAGAATCTGCCTGACAATGCAGGGACCACGGGTTTGAGCCCTGGTCTGGGAAGATCCCACGTGCAAGGGACACGGGTTCGAGCCCTGGTCTGGGAAGATCCCACATGCCGCGGAGCAACTAGGCCCGTGAGCCACAACTACTGAGCCTGCGCGTCCGGAGCCTGTGCTCCGCAACGAGAGGCCGCGCACCGCAATGAAGAGTAGCACCCGCTCGCCGCAACGAGAGAAAGCCCTCGCGCAGAAACGAAGACCCAACACAGCCAAAAATAAATAAATAAAAATTTTTAAAAAAATGGTTAAGATGGTAAATTTAAAAAAAAAAAAAAAGGAAGGTGACTTATTGCTATAGAATTTTAAAACTGGGAAGTCCTCTGTGGTAAACAGGTCTACCAGGAAATAAGTAGCCTTACTGATTTAGTAGCTACTTAAATACAAGTAGCCTTGCACCGCAATGAAGAGTAGCACCCGCTCGCCGCAACGAGAGAAAGCCCTCGCGCAGAAACGAAGACCCAACACAGCCAAAAATAAATAAATAAAAATTAAAAAAAAAATGGTTAAGATGGTAAATTTAAAAAAAAAAAAAAGGAAGGTGACTTATTGCTATAGAATTTTAAAACTGGGAAGTCCTCTGTGGTAAACAGGTCTACCAGGAAATAAGTAGCCTTACTGATTTAGTAGCTACTTAAATACAAGTAGCCTTACTTTTTCAAAGGTGCTCTACAATTTTACTTCTATTTACCTGCTATGAATTCTATTAGTGCATCTCATTTCTTTGTAAATAAGCTTTTTGTAACGCAAGAAATAAAATAAAATGAAATAAAACATAAAAAGTAATAAATGGCCTGAGATTGGAATGGGAGAAAAGCTATACCGATTTACTCCAGGGGTGATGTGAGGCCATTTTTAAAAACTCAAAGCTTCAGGGACAATAATGAGTTCTTACATCTTAATCTGTGATGATTAAGTTTACTCTGACATCATAAATACATTTCCTTTCCCCACCCCAACTCTCTAGAAGAGTAAAATGAAAGAATTGAAATATATTCTCTGTTAAGGAGATCATCTAAGTTCCAATTATTTTTTCAGTAGAAAGTTTTAAAACCTGCCAATTAGGATGTCTCCACCTACCACGGACTACCTCAAAAAGCTGAGTTGGGTTTCCTGGAGTGTGTTCTTACTTGTTTGACTTTTAGCAACAATAGCCACACCTCTTCCTGAAGAGTTAGCTGGCAAAACTCCTTGCCTTACTTCCTTAATGATATTAATTTTTAAAAGAGAACATTAAAAAGGCTTTATAGTTTTTGTAATCATGATAAAGCTGACAGCAAATGATTCAAATAATATTAAAAAGCATGGTGACTTCCTGAAGAGTTAGCTGGCAAAACTCCTTGCCTTACTTCCTTAATGATATTAATTTTTAAAAGAGAACATTAAAAAGGCTTTATAGTTTTTGTAATCATGATAAAGCTGACAGCAAATGATTCAAATAATATTAAAAAGCATGGTGAGAGAGTAAAAAAAAAAAAAAAAATCAAAAATCCCATTTCCAGGCATTGAAAAGTATTCTTGTAGACATTCTTCAAACATTTCTCCGACTCTATATACCTTTATAGATTGATTGCGTGTGTGTGTGTGTGTGTGTGAGTGTGTGGTGTGTGTGAGAGCATATGTGTATGTATATATTAGTTTTACATGATTAGATAATAATTAACATGTTCATTTATAATCTTTTCTGTCATCTTACGGACATCTATTCACGTGATGTTTAAATCTAACATCACCGTTTTTAGTAGCGTCGCAGTGTTCCCTTATACAGGAGTAGGCATAAAGTACTTAACCAACTTTCTGTTGAAAGACTTCTGGTTTTTGCCGCCACCCCCCACCTTTTTGGTTATTATAAACAACACTGTGATGAATTTCCAGTTTATGTGTCATTTCAAATTTGTGTAATTATCTCCCGAGAACAGATTCCCTGAGGTGGGATGCCAGGGCAAAGGACGGGTATACAATACATGACTAAATATTGCTCAACTGCTTTGGGGAAGCGTATCAGTCAGGATTAGGTTTAGCTGAATGTGACAGAACACCCAAATGTGGGTTACACAAGACAGTTTATGTAAAAGAGGAGGCAGTCCATGACCCCGGGGACCAGGAATCTTCCACTTTTGGTACTCCATCATCTTTAGAACTTGGCTTTTCTACATGGTGCAGGATGGCTGCTCAAATCCTAGCCATCGAATCTGCATTCCAGGCAGCAGCAAGGACGAAGGGACAAAAAAGGGTCCAACTTCCAAGGACTCTTTTGTGAAGTCACACTCGGCACTTCTGCCAACGTCCTACTGGCCGGAATTTGATCATGTGGCTACATCTAGCTGCAGGGGAAACTGAGAAACGTAGTCTTTTTTTTTTTTCTGTGTTCACATCCAGTCAAACTGGCAGGCAATCCCTCAAATTAAAAAAAGGAAGGTGGGGCTTCCCTGGTGGTGCAGTGGTTGAGAATCTGCCTGACAATGCAGGGACCACGGGTTTGAGCCCTGGTCTGGGAAGATCCCACGTGCAAGGGACACGGGTTCGAGCCCTGGTCTGGGAAGATCCCACATGCCGCGGAGCAACTAGGCCCGTGAGCCACAACTACTGAGCCTGCGCGTCCGGAGCCTGTGCTCCGCAACGAGAGGCCGCGCACCGCAATGAAGAGTAGCACCCGCTCGCCGCAACGAGAGAAAGCCCTCGCGCAGAAACGAAGACCCAACACAGCCAAAAATAAATAAATAAAAATTAAAAAAAAAATGGTTAAGATGGTAAATTTAAAAAAAAAAAAAAGGAAGGTGACTTATTGCTATAGAATTTTAAAACTGGGAAGTCCTCTGTGGTAAACAGGTCTACCAGGAAATAAGTAGCCTTACTGATTTAGTAGCTACTTAAATACAAGTAGCCTTACTTTTTCAAAGGTGCTCTACAATTTTACTTCTATTTACCTGCTATGAATTCTATTAGTGCATCTCATTTCTTTGTAAATAAGCTTTTTGTAACGCAAGAAATAAAATAAAATGAAATAAAACATAAAAAGTAATAAATGGCCTGAGATTGGAATGGGAGAAAAGCTATACCGATTTACTCCAGGGGTGATGTGAGGCCATTTTTAAAAACTCAAAGCTTCAGGGACAATAATGAGTTCTTACATCTTAATCTGTGATGATTAAGTTTACTCTGACATCATAAATACATTTCCTTTCCCCACCCCAACTCTCTAGAAGAGTAAAATGAAAGAATTGAAATATATTCTCTGTTAAGGAGATCATCTAAGTTCCAATTATTTTTTCAGTAGAAAGTTTTAAAACCTGCCAATTAGGATGTCTCCACCTACCACGGACTACCTCAAAAAGCTGAGTTGGGTTTCCTGGAGTGTGTTCTTACTTGTTTGACTTTTAGCAACAATAGCCACACCTCTTCCTGAAGAGTTAGCTGGCAAAACTCCTTGCCTTACTTCCTTAATGATATTAATTTTTAAAAGAGAACATTAAAAAGGCTTTATAGTTTTTGTAATCATGATAAAGCTGACAGCAAATGATTCAAATAATATTAAAAAGCATGGTGAGTAAAAAAAAAAAAAAAAATCGAAAATCCCATTTCCAGGCATTGAAAAGTATTCTTGTAGACATTCTTCAAACATTTCTCCGACTCTATATACCTTTATAGATTGATTGCGTGTGTGTGTGTGTGTGTGTGAGTGTGTGGTGTGTGTGAGAGCATATGTGTATGTATATATTAGTTTTACATGATTAGATAATAATTAACATGTTCATTTATAATCTTTTCTGTCATCTTACGGACATCTATTCACGTGATGTTTAAATCTAACATCACCGTTTTTAGTAGCGTCGCAGTGTTCCCTTATACAGGAGTAGGCATAAAGTACTTAACCAACTTTCTGTTGAAAGACTTCTGGTTTTTGCCGCCACCCCCCACCTTTTTGGTTATTATAAACAACACTGTGATGAATTTCCAGTTTATGTGTCATTTCAAATTTGTGTAATTATCTCCCGAGAACAGATTCCCTGAGGTGGGATGCCAGGGCAAAGGACGGGTATACAATACATGACTAAATATTGCTCAACTGCTTTGGGGAAGCGTATCAGTCAGGATTAGGTTTAGCTGAATGTGACAGAACACCCAAATGTGGGTTACACAAGACAGTTTATGTAAAAGAGGAGGCAGTCCATGACCCCGGGGACCAGGAATCTTCCATTTTTGGTACTCCATCATCTTTAGAACTTGGCTTTTCTACATGGTGCAGGATGGCTGCTCAAATCCTAGCCATCGAATCTGCATTCCAGGCAGCAGCAAGGACGAAGGGACAAAAAAGGGTCCAACTTCCAAGGACTCTTTTGTGAAGTCACACTCGGCACTTCTGCCAACGTCCTACTGGCCGGAATTTGATCATGTGGCTACATCTAGCTGCAGGGGAAACTGAGAAACGTAGTCTTTTTTTTTTTTCTGTGTTCACACGTTCAGCTAAAAGTCAGGTAATCTTTTACTAAGAACAGGGGAAAACAGATACTAGGGACAACGAATGGTTTCTGCCGTAGGAAGGATGTACTAATTTACATTCCTGTTAACATCGCACGAGAAGCCATTTCCCAGGCCTTTACCAATGTTGTTCTATTAGACCGTTTCCAAGGCAAATGAATTTCATTACTTAAAAGGAAAATGTTTAACCCATCCTCAAATAACCTGTGTAGTTTAATGCCACTAATATCAGTGATGTATACTTTTTTCTCCCCAGAGTAAGAGGAAGATGCAAACGTGGAAACACAAGTACTCCTCTGCCTTGACTTGTGCTTCAGGGTTAAAGCTCTGTCCTTAGCTGACTTATCCCCCCCTCCTGATAACCTCATTCACAGCTTTAAATGTTGCTGAGTCAAAATCTGTATTGGTACTCCCGATCTCCAAAGCCCTGCTAAATTAGCCAGTTGCTTACCGGGTAATCCAACAGCATCTTACAATCAACTATAAACAAATTGGATCTCACCATCTTCGCTTACAAACCTACCTATTCCTCTTCCCACACTCCTTATTTCGGTGGCACTGGTTGAGTCATTCTAGACTCTTACCTCTCTGTCATCACAGAACATTGACTCCGTAACCAAATTCTGTTAATTTCACTTCCTTAACAACTCTTCACATTCCCTTCATCTCCACTGTGCTCTTGAGGATCAAGACAAAGTCTCTTTAAGAGGGCTCTCTAGCTCTACACTTGAACCAGGCTATATCCAACATGGCAGCCAAAGGCCTCTTACTAAAATGCTAATATGAATGTGATTTTTTAATTTTCACGTAAACTCCTTTAAGAGTTCTCCATGGCCGAAATCCTTGGCGTGGCATACAAGGCCCTCCAGACAGTGACCTTTAGCATTATCTATCTCATGATAAACCCCTGACTATACCCCACATTTCAACACATCGCTTGCAGTTTCACAATTCAGCGACTTTGCTAAAATGCATCCCTCCTACCTAGAAAAGATATATTCCCTTTTTAAAAGATTTAAATCCCAGAGTCACATCTTGAAGAAAACCCTTCCTATGATGTGACTCCCTACCTGTGGGCCACTTCCTTCCTTCCTTTCTAAATAAATATATTTATTTATTTTATTATTTTTAAAAATTTTTGGCTGTGTTGGGTCTTCGTTGTTGCGTGCGGGCTTTCTCTAGTTGTGGAGAGCAGGGTCTACTCTTCGTTGTGTGTGTGGGCTTCTCATCGCGGTGGCTTCTCGTTGCGGAGCAAGGGGTCTAGGCACGCAGGCTCAGTAGTTGTGGCGCACGGGCTTAGTTGCTCCGCGGCATGTGGGATCTTCCCGGACCAGGGCTCGAACCCGTATCCCCTGCACTGGCAGGCGGATTCTCAACCCCTGCGCCGCCAGGGAAGCTCAGGATTAATATTTCTTAATCCAACAAATATTTACTGAATCCCCACTGTGTGCTCAGCATTGTGCTCAAAGCTGGATTCACGGCCACGTGTGAGCTGAATGTAGACTCAGTCTCTTGCAGCCTTGAGTCTATACAGCTTATGTTCCTAAGGGCTAATTTCCACTCATCATCTCTTGTTTGCTAGAAAAGAAATTTTCTTTCCCCCATCAATCCCAATGAAATGCTAAGAAACTGATATTGCCTTGTTGATGACTGTGTCAAGAGACATTTTCTTCAGTGTCTTGCTGCTTATTCAGATGTTCATTTGTTTTTGCTTTGATGACTCCACGCTGCTGGCTGCCACTTTCCAGAGTCACGTGGATGTTTAAAATGGAAAATTTGGGGGTAACCTATATTTGACCTATTATTTCTCAGGCTCTTTCCTCAAACTTACTCCTGAAAAAGGCCAGGTTAAGGGGATTCCTGGCAGAGATGAAGGCAGACCTGAGAACAGGATGGATAACTAAGCAAAGATGGGGGAAAGGCTGTTCCAGGTGGAAGGGTAGCATAAGCAAAGACGGAAGGAGAGAGGAGACATTGGGTGAGTTGAATGTTTACCTGAGGATGCGAGCCCCATAAATAAGATTGCAGAGGCTTGGCTTAGCTCATAGACAGCGTAGATACAGCAGAGCACTGACACCTGGCTGCACCCACCTGGATCAGTTCTAAGGCCTTGGTTACCTACCTCTGCCTCTCTACTTCCCCCCTAGGGCTGCGCTGCAGAATTTTTACTCCTGTTTTACTTCCTTTTCATCTTCTCAATTCCCAGTTTCCTCTTTTACTGTCTATCCCAAACAACAATAGTCCTTTTTTTTTTTTTTTTTTTTTTTGTGGTATGCGGGCCTCCCTCTGTTGTGGCCTCTCCCGTTGCGGAGCACAGGCTCCGGACGCGTAGGCTCAGCGGCCATGGCTCACGGGCCCGGCCGCTCCGCGGCATGTGGGATCCTCCCAGACCGGGGCGCGAACCCTGTTCCCCTGCATCGGCAGGCGGACGCGCAACCACTGCGCCACCAGGGAAGCCCAACAATAGTCCTTTTTAAAAAAATTTTTATTTTATATTGGAGTATAGTTGATTAACAATGTTGTGTTAGTTTCAGGTGTACAGCAAAGTGATTCAGTTATACATATACATGTAGCTATTCTTTTTCAAATTCTTTTCCCATTTAGGTTATTACAGAGTATTGAGCAGAGTTCCCTGTGCTATATAGTAGGTCCTTGTTGGCTATCTATTCTTTCCGAATTTTTGAATCTTATTTTATTTATTTTTTATATAGCAGGTTCTTGTTAGTTATCTATTTTATGCATATTGGCGTATATATATGTCAGTCCCAATCTCCCAGTTCATCCTAACACCACCACCCCACCCCCTGACACTTTCCCCCCTTGGTGTCCATACGTTCAAACAACAATAGTCTTGAACTGAAAAATATTAAGGCTAGAGAAGATACACAGAAGGAAATCCAGGTACACTAACTTTTGCACAAAAAGCAATCCAAGTGAGGGAGAAACGTGTGACTGACAGCAGAGTGTAACACTGCATTCCAGATAGATCAAAAAGGTCCAGGTGTATTATTCATGACTGCTGGTCTCAAGAGGCAGAAACTCAGTCCTGAGTAGTTTACGCAAGAATGCAATCGTGTTGGGTTAGGTAACTTGGAAAGACAGTGGTGTGGCTGGTCTCAGGCAGGACGTGATCCAGGGGTGCAAAATGACAGCATCAGATTAGCAGCTCTTTCTCTTTCCTTCTGTTTCTGCCCCTCTCTCTTGTTGGCCTCATTATTTTCTACTGCAAATGTGTGTCCCTCATGCGGCGGGGAGCCTGGCAGCTAGAAACTCCAAGCCTACATCATCCAGTTTGAGGATCCCCAAAGAGATGAGAAACCAACTCTCTTTAATTGAGGGTGAAAAATCCCAGGGAATGATTGCATTGGTCCGGTTTGTGTCACTACCCACACCTGTCCTGGAGGCAGGCCGGTTAATGATGGGCCAGGCCTAGGACATGTGCGCGTCCTGGTGACTGAACCCCAGTGGATCCCCTCAAAGGAGTGGAGGTGGAAGGAGTGGGGAGGGGCAGTGGCTGAAACGAATTCTGAGCAGACAAAAAATTGTCATTTTGGTTGGAACGGGGACTTTGTGGCAAAGAGTATCAGGAGACAAATTAAGAAATGGGGCAAGATGGTGTAGCTCAATACCCTGTAAGTGAAATGGAACACCAAATATTCCGAAAAGTCCGTGTGTGTGTGTGTGTACGTGCGCGTACGGTTGATTCTTGCTGTTCACAGTTGTTAGGTTCCATAAAGTCGCCGCCAACACTGAGTTAGCAAATCCCGAATCACTGCCGTAGAAGAAAGACAGGGAAAGGTTCCTGCGAGCCTCTGGGCACATTTTCACCTGATCAGTACATAACTGTGTTTTGCGTGTGTTTTTGTTTAAAGATACTTTATTTAATATACACTGTTGATTCATTAACCCTGGGCTTACAGCCAACAGCACTATATCTCAGGCCTGAAGGAAGCTTATCTAACATGTATTTTCTCCGTCAGGCACATCACAGCCTTCTTGTGCTTAGGAAAACTAGACAGCACTTCAGCACTACACTTGGCCATTTTAAACAGCAAAATCGCCAACAGAAAGCACAGAAATGAGGAAAATATGCCACTAAATAGGCCATGAAAAGGACACTTGTTTACAGTATGAGCTGAAACAAGGAGGCAGAGCATCACGCTGATGGCTGATCGGCATCAGCCAGGAACCCGCCAGTGGGTGGGCTCAGTTTTTGCTCTGCTCTGCATATGCCCAGGGACGACTGGGAAAGCATCTGGAATATATTGATTTGGCGGGGGGGGTTCCAATACATTTTAGTGAGCAGACACGTTCACAGATGTGGAATCTGTGAATAATGAGGATCGACAGTATTTTCCCCTCAGCATTTGGAAGACTCAGAGAGACGCAGCAACACTGGTGGGGGGGCCTGAGGGAGTGATGGGGGCGGGCAGGGATGAGGGACGAACACCAGAGTCCAAAGGGAGGGAGGACAGGACTTGACTTGCAAGTGTCCAACTGGACATTAAGGAAGGAAGAGGGCAGATTCAAGGAGGGAGGAGCCAGCAGCTTGAGCCTAGAAAAATGGAAAACCCAGTCTGGAAGGGAATCTGATTTTGAGGGGCAAGAGGGTGAATTCTGAAAGGAGGCTTTAGTCCTGTCAGATGCTATGCATTCTTCACTGAGATTTTTTTTTTAAAGTATACATTTAACTTACTTAAAAAGTAAGAAGTACTTTTCTACTACTAACTCTCTCCACTTCCAGTCAAAACCTCATTACTACCACTACTACTACTACTACTACTACTAAATACATAGAGCACTTACAGTGTGCCAGGCCTTGTCCTGGGTTCTTTATTTTGATAAGCTTGTTTCTCACAGCCTCTGAGGTATCATTAATAGACCCATTTTTCAGTTGAACAAACCGAGGCAAAGGGTAGTAACGTGCCCACAGTCCAACCACTGGAAAATGGTGGAGTCAGCTTATAGAATCCATGCGTTTAACCACCACATCAAACTAATAGTACTGGTCACTATTCACAAACTCTCCTTGACCACATTGCTGTCTTCCTGCCTCTCCTCTGCCCCATCCTAACAATTCCCACCACTCCCCCTCCACTCCATTTATGGCTTCACCAAAATTGCTTCTAAAAAAAAAAAGATCTTTACCTGTCTAAACCTATTTCAAACTATTGCTCATAAATCCCTAAATCTTTAAAGTTTCTTTTCTGAATAAATCTAACTAAACTCTCCATTTTCTTACACTTAAAAAGTGTGAGTTTTGCTAGCCTCTATCCGAAGTTTAGTTTTTCTTTTATATTTAAAATAGTAGCAGGGCTTCCCTGATGGAGTACTGGTTAAGAATCCACCTGCCGATGCAGGGGACATAGGTTCGAGCCCTGGGCCGGGAAGATCCCACATGCCGCGGAGCAACTAAGCCCGTGAGCCACAGCTAGTGAGCCTGTGCTCTAGAGTCCGCGAGCCACAACTACTGAGCCCACGTGCCACAACTACTGAGGCCCGCGTGCCTAGAGCCCATGCTCTGCAACAAGAGAAGCCACCCCAATGAGAAGCCCGCGCACCGCAACAAAGAGTAGCCCCCGCTCGCCACAACTAGAGAAAATCCACACAGAGCAACGAAGACCCAACACAGTCAAATATAAATAAATAAATAAAATAATTAATTAAAAAAAGCTTCAGAGTAAAATATAAAAATAAATAAATAAATAAAATAGTGACATAATCTAGGACTTTTAGGTACTAATAAAAGAATTCTATCTTTTTGCTTTAAGCAACTCATTAGATATTCTCTTTTTTTTTTTTTTTGTGGTACGCGGGCCTCTCACTGTTGTGGCCTCTCCCGTTGTGGACCACAGGCTCCGTCCGGACGCACAGGCTCATCGGCCATGGCTCTCGGGCCCAGCCGCTCCGCGGCATGTGGGATCTTCCCGGACTGGGGCACAAACCCGTGTCCCCTGCATCGGCAGGCGGATTCGCAACCACTGCGCCACCAAGGAAGCCCTATTCTCATGTTTAAAGGAGTGATACTACTTTTCTAGTTGGAATACTGTAATAATATTTATAAAACAGCTGGAAAATCATAAATGGAACTGTTAAATAAATGCAAGTATTTTAATGTGAAATGTAAACTTGCCTACAACATCTACACAAATACCTCCTTTGTTTACTGGCTTTATTTTCGATTGAGCTTTGATTCCTCAGACATCGCTGGTCTCTAGTAGGGAGCATCTGGGAGAGGGAGTTTTTGAGAAAGAAGGGTGGGAGGAACTTAATTCAGCAAATACACACTACTCTGCCTCAGGGCCCTTTACTCGATAGTTATAACCTCATGCAGTTTTTATGACCAGATCTTGGGAGCCGCCCACAAGATGGCTTGTCTAGGTTCAAGTACACAGCCACAGTGTGCCAGCAAAGTCGCCAATGGGCCAGGGCTCCTGAATGCTTCAAGTTTCTGCTCACGTGCTTTTCACGGCTACTCTTTTATTTTTTTAACTTAATTTTCATCTTAAAACCATAGCCACCTTGCCTTGCATGCCCATATTCATGCTAGAGACGCTGAGCTTCAAAATGGCCTTCCTCTAGCACACTTTGCTCTACGGGTGACAACTGGCTTGTCACCTCAGCCACTGCCGACTGGGCCAAGGGGGCCGTCCGACCTGGACCATTTAGGACGTTTTCAGTTTTAGGTGACGGAAAACCTTCTCAACCTGGTTTGAATGAGAAAGAACCTTACCGGCTTACACAGCTGTGGGCCCCGCCGGCTCCAGAAGCTGCAGATGACGCCACAAAGACCTGCTCTCTCTTTTACCTCCTGGCTCCTTTTTCCTCTGTGTTGGCTGCACCCACAGCAGGTGGCCCTGGCGGTGACGAGATGGCTGCTTGCAGTTCCAGGCTCACATCACTACAGCTCCAAGCAGAGGTAAAGGAAATGCTCCTTTCTCAACAGTCTCAGCATCTAATTGGCTTGGCTTGGTTCTCCAAATCACACTGTTGGCTTGGCTTAGGTTCTCCAAATCACACTGGTCATTTGCAATGTTGGGTCCAGCTATTCAAATTACGTGCAATGAGGAGGAGGGAAGCATGAATTTTCCTGAGGAAAATCTGGGCACTGTTACTACAAGGGAGATAGATGCTGGTGGCAAAAATATCAGCTCTTAAGACATGACCCAAGGACAGGCAATATGCAGGCTTGACCAGCCAGTGAGGCGGTCCGGTGGGAAAAAGCTCCCCAACAGGGACAAGTGGCTGAATAAAAACATGAGATGCTCCCTCTGGAGGAAATGAACTTGAGGCCCAGGACTGAGCAGCTGGTAGGGGCAGCTTAAGCAGAAGGACACACTGACCCAGGGACAGGGAAGGAGGCGGAGCCGTCAAGCCCTCCGGGAGAGGGGCAGGTGAGACCCAACAGACTCCTGCTGTGGAGGGAAGCCAGCCTAGAGCTGCTGCCTGTCCCCTCCTGGCCTGTCCTGGGGCCCCTGGGACCTGCTGGTCCTCAAGTCTGTGAAGCTGAGCTTGGCCAAGCTGCCTGTCATTACCTCCAGAAGCTTCCTCCTGATGACTTATGGCATTCAGTAAGATGAGGAACCCAAAGGACCTGACCCACACTTTCCTGAGGGGAAGGTAAAGACAAACAAGAAGGAAAAGAAAGGGACAGAACGTGGTGACAGTGGAGTGGCAGAGAGTGCTATTTCCTGTGCTCTGGGAAGCCGGGCTGCTGTGCCAGGGTGAGGCAGGGGCTGAGTTGACTCCCCTTATCCATCCATCCCCGGGCCCTGACTTTAATTCTCAGCAGCCAGCTGGAGAGGCCACGGCCCCTCCCTGCCCCACCTCCACCTCTAAGTCCTGAATTCTTAGTTTCAAGGTCATACCGAGCTTCCAGGAAGGTGGGTCATTTAGTTTATTGGCTGGGCAGCCGTAAGCCCAACTGAGAGGTTTTTTTTTTTTTTTTTTTTTTTTTGGCCACAGGGCTTGCGGGATCTCAGTTCCCTGACCAGGGATTGAACTACGGCCACAGAAGTGAAAGCCCAGAATCCTAACCACTAAGCCACCAGGGAGGGAATGTAAATTGATACAGCCGCTATGGAGAACAGTATGGAGTTTCCTTAAAAAACTACAAATAGAACTACCATACGACCCTGCAATCCCACTACTGGGCATATACCCTGAGAAAACCATAATTCAAAAAGAGTCATGTACCAAAATGTTCATTGCAGCTCTATTTACAATAGCCAGGACATGGAAGCAACCTAAGTGTCCATCAACAGATGAATGGATAAAGAAGATGTGGCACATATATACAATGGAATATTACTCAGCCATAAAAAGAAATGAAACTGAGTTATTTGTAATGAGGTGGATAGACCTGGAGTCTGTCATACAGAGTGAAGTAAATCAAAGAGAAAAACAAATACCATATGCTAACACATATATATGGAATCTAAGAAAAAAAAATGTCATGAAGAGATTAGTGGTAGGACAGGAATAAAACACAGACCTACTAGAGCATGGACTTGAGGACATGGGGAGGGGGAAGGGTAAGCTGTGACGAAGTGAGAGAGTGGCAGGGACATATATGCACTACCAAATGTAAATTAGATAGCTAGTGGGAAGCTGCCGCATAGCACAGGGAGATCACCTCTGTGCTTTGTGACCACGAGAGGGGTGGGATAGGGAGGGTGGGAGGGAGGGAGACGCAAGAGGGAAGAGATATGGGAACATATGTATATGTATAACTGATTCACTTTGTTGTAAAGCAGAAACTAACATACCATTGTGAAGCAATTATACTCCAATAAAGATATTAAAAAAAAAAGGTGAGAATGGCAACTTGCCAACTCAGCCACACCCTGAAAGCTGAGCTCCATGCCCCCACCTCTGTGCCACACACCCACCCGTGGTCATCTCCCTTCTTCTCCGGGTGTCTTTTTTCTGCTCTTCTCTTGGCCAGTAGCTGAGTTAAGAATGGCCTCTTTGAGCTTCCTTTTTACTTTTCTATTTCAGTTCCCTGCAGCTAACTGATCATATCCTTTTTTTTTTGGCTGCGTTGCATTTTCGTTGTTGTGCACGGGCTTCTCATTGCAGTGGCTTCTCCTGTTGCGGAGCATGGGCTCTAGGTGCGTGGGCTTCAGTAGTTGCAGCACACAGTCTCAGTATTTGTGGCTCGCAAGTGTCCATCAACAGATGAATGGATAAAGAAGATGTGGCACATATATCCAATGGAATATTACTCAGCTATTAAAAGAAATGAAATTGAGTTATCTTTAGTGAGGTAGATGGACCTAGAGTCTGTCATACAGAGTGAAGTAAGTCAGAAAGAGAAAAACAAATAGCGTATGCTAACTCATATATATGGAATCTAAGAAAAAAAAAAAAGGTCATGAAGAACCTAGGGGCAAGATGGGAATAAAGACACAGACCTACTAGAGAATGGATGTTGCGGAGCATGGGCTCTAGGTGCGCGGGCTTCAGTAGTTGCGGCACACAGTCTCAGTATTTGTGGCTCGCAGGCTCTAAGGCGCAGGCTCAGTAGTTGTGGTGCGCGGACTTAGCTGCTCCATGGCATGTGGGATCTTCCCGGACCAGGGCTCGAACCCGTGTCCTCTGCTTTGGCAGGCGGATTCCCAACCACTGCGCCACCAGGGAAGCCCCTGATCATATCCCTTTGAGTCTCTTAGTTCAAATCTTTTTCACACCAGGCCACAGAAGTCACATGGTTGCTGGTTAGCCAACAGAGCCACTGGCCTAGAGACAGGTGTCCATATTGGTCCAATTAGCTGTGGCAAAGGGAGGGACTGGGGACTGCAAGCTACAGACGGCAACTTATCTCAGATGGGGCTTAGATGAGGTATGCAACCACTGACGGACCCAGACAACTATATTTTCCCACCGACCTATTCCTGTGAGGACCCAGACAACTATATTTTCCCACCGACCTATTCCTGTGAGTCAAGTAGGTGGCCACGGATATCCTCATATACTATGTTATTTCCCTAGGACTGTTGTGACAATTTACCACAAACTGGGTGGCTTAAGATAACAGAAATTTATTGTCTCACAGTTCTGGAGTTTAGAAGCCCAAAACCACAGCGTTGGCAGGGCTGTGCTTCCTCTGTAGCTTGTAGAGGAATCCTCCCGCGTCTCTTAGCTTCTGCGGTCTGTCAGCAATCTGTGGCATTCCTCGCTGCATCACTCCAGTTCTGCCCTGGTCATGACATCACCTTCTGCCTGTCTTCACACGGCTGTCTTCTTATAAAGACACTGGTCCACCCTACTTAACTAGTAACGTCTGCAACGACCCTATTTCTAAATAAGGTCATTGTTTGAGGTAACGGGGCTAAGACCTCAACATATCTTTTTCGGGGGAAAACACAATTCAACCCATAACAAATACCTACATGGGTTGTATGGCCAGTTTCTCCACAAATCAGACACACACCTAACTATTTCGGCAGAATTACTCCCAAATGCACAGTCCTTATGTGAAAGGCATATGACAGTGCAGTGGATACTATGATGAGGATGTGTCCGCTGTGTCTTTATGTATTCACTGAACGTTCTCAGTTATGCTATTAATAGAGGAGTCTTGGTGATATTAACCTCCCTCCAAAAAAAAAGGTAAAAACCAAACCCAAAACACCCCCAGTATTCAAAGGTACTGTTGAGGAATAATTTTTGTTTCATTTATTTTACGATTCTTTAGTCACTGCTTAAATAATGTCTACTAATGGGGAAAATAAATCTGAAACGGCAGGCAAGATGCAAAAGCACTAAAAATGTGCTCAACTGCCTCTTAGGTTCTTTAGCGTCTTATGTGGGGCCTTAGAAAGGGCCAAGACGGCCTCTGTCTTCAATGAAGAGCAGCCCTGGGTAAGAGCAGTCACGGTGGAGCTGGGGGCAGCCACTGAGACAGAGGGCGCCATGAAAGGGTCTGAATGTGTAAACAATTTTCTCCATTTGAATGCTAATCTCTCCCTTAAAAAAAATACCAAAGAGACAGTATAATGATTTTACAGAGAAGAAAGACTTATCTTGGAACTAAAGGAACTTACTAGGATAATGTAAGGTAGGGAAGGAAATTGTGTCAATAATTTGTTTATCTTACTTCATAAGATCCTTAAAAGACTGTTATAAGATAGAAACTGTTATCTCCATTTTGTTTTTTTTTTTTGGACTAGCAAATGAGACCAAGAGTTTGATCACCCACCTCCCTCCTTCCATTCCCATGCAAGCTTCCTCCCTCTCCCTCATGTTTTCCATTTTGCTGCGGTCAGAGTTCTGAGCTCTGTCTGGCAGCTTCAGGCATGTCATTCTCCTCTGCAAAAATCCTCGGTGGATGCCTATTGCCTAGAACAGTAGTTTGCATAGTTTTTCAAAGCAGAACCCTTTTAGTAAGGGGCATTCTGTAGAGATTTTATCTATATCTATTTATGTGTATCAATGTGAACTTACACACTGAATAAAAGTGGTATTTTATGTAGATCTTTTTATAAGTTCAGATTAATAATATTTACTTATCATCAAGTTAACGAGAACAAAGAAACTATTCTGATAAAAAGAGAACTTTGAAATTAGGCAAGTGAGATACAGGTGAGAGTGAATATTACTGCTACTCAGCAGTAGTAGTCAGTTTCTGCATTTTATTATACTACAAAGAAAACCCCGATCCATGCAGATAATCATGTCCGTTCTCGACGCTACATCCAGAGAGATCTTTTAAAAATGCAAACCCGATTATCGTACTTCATCAACTCTAAAATGCCATCGACTATAAGTTGTATCGTTATTTTATGTATAGCTCAGAAAGAAAAAAATACTAATTAAATTTTGATTTTGGAGATATTAAGATGCAAAAAAAGCGTGTCTCACAATCAGTGGGATAGGGTATGCCAGCCACTTCATCCTCTTAAAAACCAAGGGCTTCTTGATCTCTCAGGATCAGGACAAAGCTTGAAGCCAGCATGGCCCAACAGCCTGCTCTCTGCCCTCTCCCTGCACTGGCCTTCTTTCCATTCACCCAGTCTTCCAGATTGCAGATCAAGCTTCACTTCCTCTGGAGAACCTTCCCTGACCTCCCTGACCAGGCCATAGCCTCAAGCACTTGGGTGTCTCTCCTTGACAGTGACACTTAGCGTGGTTGACATCTTGTTTGGCTGACCTGTTAATTTGGCTTGTGGGTTTATCTGATTAGCGTCTAGCTCCACTAGGACAGAGAACATGAACTTCTGCTCCCTGTTGTATCCTTAGTGCTTGGCACAGTGCCCAGGAGCACCTGGCAGACAGAAGGCACTCAAATATTTGTTGAATGAATGAATTGAAATTTCATTTTTTAAAAAAATTCACACGTCTGATTTTAAAAAAAATTCACATGGCTGATTTTAGAATACGTGCTTTTCGATTCAAAGGATCCAGAAAATCCAAAAATGTGAGAACAGTTAAGACTTGGAGTCTAATGATTAACAATTATCTACCAAATTCTTGCCTCCTTATCACAAATGCCAAATTCAGACAAAAAGCACTGAAAATTACTTAGTATATGTTAAGACTCTATCACAAGGTGGTTCATGTGTTTTTATGAACTCTCAGCATTTGAAGATTCTGTGCAAAGCTGGTGTATCTCAGCTTCTCCTGATTTTCAGTCCTATTCTGCTCTGAATATACCTGCCTTGTACAGGCACGAATCAGGAGGGTTGGTCAGAGCTCTGTCTTCCCAAACAATGACACATTTGTAAGACATTCTACTGTAATTACAGCGATGATAGATGCTTTCCTCTGTGGCCTGCACCAAAACATGTCCATCTAGATTTTGGAAGTACAGGTTAAGGTGATAAAATTTGGTATATAAAACATTTGAGTGTGTAGGTATTTCTTTTGTATTACAAGTTTTAAATTAGTGAAAAATATTCCCAAAGAGGAGATTTGAATAAAATGCTTGTGGAACCTCAGAACTGCATTTATTTGCAAAACCAAAGGGTATTTTGAAAACCACTGACTGGCTGAATCAAGCCTTATTTCTAGATTTACCAGGCACCTCCTGATCTGCTCCCTGGCTGCTTCTCGGTGGTCCCAGCCAGCTTTATCTCCTACAAGAACTCATTACTATCACCCATCCCGGGAACAAGCTCTGTGCTCTCACAGCCTGGGCGCACAGGACTGTCCCCACCTTTTCTTTGTCTTGGTCTCAGCTCACGCCTAGTCCTCTGCCAACTATTCAGGATTTCCTCCAGAGATCTCTCCAGAAAGCTCCTATCTCCGCTGTATAGATCATATTCTGTAATCTGTTTGTCTATCTCCCCATAGACTGCAAGCTTCTGGAGGGAAGGCACTCCATCTTGGTACTGTTGCCATGGTCCAGGAGCTGGTATACAGCAGACACTTAGTGATGCCCTCTCTCTCACAGCCTTGACAACCTGAATGGTTTCAATTTTTGCCAGTGGAAAAATTCGTATCTTGTGGTTTTAAATTATATTCCCTTGATCACTTAGTAAGGTTATAAGTAAGCATCTTTTCATATGTTTATTAGTTACGTGTATTTCTTCAGGTGACTGTCCATAGCCTTTGCCTGTTTTTCCATGAGGCTATTTTTCTTACTAATTTGTAGGATTGATTATCTTTGGATACACAGTATATTAACCCTTTGCCTGGTAAATATGTGGCCAACATTTTCTCACAGGTAATTTATTAATTTTAAGTATCATTCATGAAAAAATTTTATGTTAAATGTACTTGATCTGCTATTCTTTTCCATTATGGCTTTCAGACTCAGCATATGGTGTAGACTCTACCTCCAAATTAAAATAATATCCTTTCTTATTTTTGTATGGTACTTTCATAGTATATGTTTGTGTGTATAGCACTTAGCTCTTAAATACATAGAAAAATTTTAAATGTATAGTATGAGAGTACACATTTTTTATTTGTTTATTTTTATTATTATTATTTTTTTGTGGTACACGGGCTCTCACTGTCATGGCCTCTCCCGTTGCGGAGCACAGGCTCCGGAAGCACAGGCTCAGCGGCCATGGCTCGCAGGCCCAGCCGCTCCGCGGCATGTGGGATCTTCCCGGACCAGGGCACGAACCCGTGTCCCCTGCATCGGCAGGCGGACTTGCAACCACTGCGCCACCAGGGAATCCCCGAGAGTACACATTTTTAAGTGCACGGCTGAGATAGGGATTTGGTTAATTTTTTCTGTTTTGTGAAAAATTTGATAGCCAATTGTCACAATAATTATGGAATGGTTCTCCATTTCCCTACCGATCTGAAATGTCAAGTGGGCATTTTAGATGAGACTCAAAGAAGGGGATTGGATATGGATGTGGAGAGACTGACGGGAAGTCACCCAGGTGACTGGGGCCAAGTGTGTAGCAGTGGCATGGAAAAGTGATGGGTGTTATTTAGGAACCGTGAGCACAGTGGTCCTGGAGCCAGGAAGCACACAATTTATAATGATCTGAAGAAAGATTTGGAAAAACCCAGCAAATTTAGTATATAGCTAAAAGATTTTTTTAAAAAATAAAATTCACTATCCATTCAAAATCAAAACTTTTAGCAAACTTGAAATAAAAGGAAACATAGTTAATCTGAGTTTAAAAAACTTACAGCAAACATCATACTTTATGGTGAAATACTGAAAGCCTTCCTCCAAAGTCCAGGAACAAGACAGGAATGCCTGGTATTATTTCTCTTCAACATTTTATTGGAAGTCTTAGCCAATGCAATAAGGCAAGGATAAAGAAGCCATGAAGGTTAGAAAGGAAGAAATGTATGTCATTATTCACAGATGACATGAATGTGTCAGAAAATGGAAAAGAATTGTAAATTCTTTGTACATTCTTTGTAATGGCAAGGGAAACAAAAACAAAAATAAACAAACAGGATTACATCAAACTAAAATGCATTTACACAGGAATCTATCAACAAAACTAAAAGGCTGCCTACTGAACGGGAGAAGGTATTTACAAACCATATCTGACAAGAGGCTAATATCCAAAATGTACAAAGAACTCATACAACACAACAACCATAAAAACAAATAACCTGATTAAAAGATGGGTAGAGGATCTGAATAGACATTTTCCCAAAGACATGCAGATGGTCAACAGACACATGAAAAGATGCTCAACATCACTGATCATCAGGGAAATGAAAATCAAAACCACAATGGGATATCACTTAACATTTGTCATAATGGCTATTATCAAAAAGACAACAAATAACAAGTGTTGGTGAGGATGTGGAGAAAAGGGACCCCTCGTGCACTGTTGGTGGGAATGTAAATTGTTGAAGCCACTATGGAAAACAGATGGAGGTTCCTCAAAAAATTAAAAATAGTACTACCATATGATCCAGCAATTCCACTTCTGGGTATTTTTCCAAAGAAAACAATAACACTAATTTGAAAAGATATATGCACCCTTATGTTCACTGCAGCGTTATTCACAATAGCCAAGATGTGGAAGCAACCACAGCGTCCATCATCAGATGAATGGATAAAGAAGATGTGGTCTATATGTATAATGGAATATTACTCAGCCATAAAAGAATGATATTTGCCATTCATGACAACATGAATAGACCTAGAGAGTATTATGCTAAGTGAAAAAAGTCAGAGAAAGACAAATACCATATGATTTCACTTATATGTGGAATGTGAAAAACAAATGAACAAGTATAACAAAATAGAGTCATAGATATAGAGAACAAGCAGTTAGTTGGCAGAGAGGAAGGCGGTGGTGGTATGAATGGAATAGGTGAGAGAAATTGAGAGGTACAAACTTCCAGTTACAAAATAAATGAGTCACAGTCATGAAATGTACAGAGTGGGGAATACAGTCAATAATAAGGTACTATCTTCGTATGGTGAGAGACAGTAACTAGACTTATCATGGTGATCATTTTGCAATGTATAGGAATATGGAATCACTATTTTGTGCACCAGGAACTAACCCAGTATTGTAGGTCAATTATACTTCAACAACAAACAAACTTATAGAAAAAGAGATAGGATTTGTGGTTACCAGAGGCGGGGATGGAGGGAAGGGGGAATTGGATGAAGACGGTCAAAAGAACAAACCTCCAGCAAGATTGAGAAGATGCAAGAAATGTATCACAAAGACCTAGAAGAATTAAAGAACAAACACACAGAGATGAACAATACAATAACTGAAATGAAAAATACACCAGAAGGAATCAACGGCAGAATAACCGAGGCAGAAGAATGGATAAGTGACCTGGAAGACAGAATAGTGGAATTCACTCCCCGAGAGTACACATTTTTAAGTGCACGGCTGAGATAGGGATTTGGTTAATTTTTTCTGTTTTGTGAAAAATTTGATAGCCAATTGTCACAATAATTATGGAATGGTTCTCCATTTCCCTACCGATCTGAAATGTCAAGTGGGCATTTTAGATGAGACTCAAAGAAGGGGATTGGATATGGATGTGGAGAGACTGACGGGAAGTCACCCAGGTGACTGGGGCCAAGTGTGTAGCAGTGGCATGGAAAAGTGATGGGTGTTATTTAGGAACCGTGAGCACAGTGGTCCTGGAGCCAGGAAGCACACAATTTATAATGATCTGAAGAAAGATTTGGAAAAACCCAGCAAATTTAGTATATAGCTAAAAGATTTTTTTAAAAAATAAAATTCACTATCCATTCAAAATCAAAACTTTTAGCAAACTTGAAATAAAAGGAAACATAGTTAATCTGAGTTTAAAAAACTTACAGCAAACATCATACTTTATGGTGAAATACTGAAAGCCTTCCTCCAAAGTCCAGGAACAAGACAGGAATGCCTGGTATTATTTCTCTTCAACATTTTATTGGAAGTCTTAGCCAATGCAATAAGGCAAGGATAAAGAAGCCATGAAGGTTAGAAAGGAAGAAATGTATGTCATTATTCACAGATGACATGAATGTGTCAGAAAATGGAAAAGAATTGTAAATTCTTTGTACATTCTTTGTAATGGCAAGGGAAACAAAAACAAAAATAAACAAACAGGATTACATCAAACTAAAATGCATTTACACAGGAATCTATCAACAAAACTAAAAGGCTGCCTACTGAACGGGAGAAGGTATTTACAAACCATATCTGACAAGAGGCTAATATCCAAAATGTACAAAGAACTCATACAACACAACAACCATAAAAACAAATAACCTGATTAAAAGATGGGTAGAGGATCTGAATAGACATTTTCCCAAAGACATGCAGATGGTCAACAGACACATGAAAAGATGCTCAACATCACTGATCATCAGGGAAATGAAAATCAAAACCACAATGGGATATCACTTAACATTTGTCATAATGGCTATTATCAAAAAGACAACAAATAACAAGTGTTGGTGAGGATGTGGAGAAAAGGGACCCCTCGTGCACTGTTGGTGGGAATGTAAATTGTTGAAGCCACTATGGAAAACAGATGGAGGTTCCTCAAAAAATTAAAAATAGTACTACCATATGATCCAGCAATTCCACTTCTGGGTATTTTTCCAAAGAAAACAATAACACTAATTTGAAAAGATATATGCACCCTTATGTTCACTGCAGCGTTATTCACAATAGCCAAGATGTGGAAGCAACCACAGCGTCCATCATCAGATGAATGGATAAAGAAGATGTGGTCTATATGTATAATGGAATATTACTCAGCCATAAAAGAATGATATTTGCCATTCATGACAACATGAATAGACCTAGAGAGTATTATGCTAAGTGAAAAAAGTCAGAGAAAGACAAATACCATATGATTTCACTTATATGTGGAATGTGAAAAACAAATGAACAAGTATAACAAAATAGAGTCATAGATATAGAGAACAAGCAGTTAGTTGGCAGAGAGGAAGGCGGTGGTGGTATGAATGGAATAGGTGAGAGAAATTGAGAGGTACAAACTTCCAGTTACAAAATAAATGAGTCACAGTCATGAAATGTACAGAGTGGGGAATACAGTCAATAATAAGGTACTATCTTCGTATGGTGAGAGACAGTAACTAGACTTATCATGGTGATCATTTTGCAATGTATAGGAATATGGAATCACTATTTTGTGCACCAGGAACTAACCCAGTATTGTAGGTCAATTATACTTCAACAACAAACAAACTTATAGAAAAAGAGATAGGATTTGTGGTTACCAGAGGCGGGGATGGAGGGAAGGGGGAATTGGATGAAGACGGTCAAAAGAACAAACCTCCAGCGATGAGATAAATACGTATTAGGGATATAAAGTACAACATGATTAATCTATTAACACTGCTGTGTGTTATACATGAAAGCTGTTAAAAGAGTAAACCCTAAGAGTTCTAGTCACTAAGAAATCTTTTTTATTCTTCTTTTATTTTATATTGATGTGAGAAGATGGATAGTAACTAAACGTACTGTGGTAATCATCTCCTAATGTATGTCAGTCAAATCATTATGTTGTACACCTTAAATTTATACAGTGTTGTATGTCAAATATATTTCAGTAAAGCTGGAAGAAAAAAATAAAGGAATTACAAATTATCAGAATTGGTAAATGAATGAGAGGGCAGACAGCAGAAGCAAGAAGAACTACAATCCTGCAGCCTGTGGTAGAAAAACCACAGTCACAGAAAGATAGGCAAGATGAAAAGGCAGAGGGCTATGTACCAGATGAAGGAACAAGATAAAACCCCAGAAAAACAACTTGGAGATAGGAAACCTTCCAGAAAAAGAATTCAGAATAATGATAGTGAAGATGATCCAGGACCTAGGAAAAAGAATGGAGGCAAAGATCGAGAAGATGCAAGAAATGTTTAACGAAGACCT
>NC_041215.1:129996925-130010233 GCF_002837175.3 Physeter macrocephalus | reverse complement strand
CAAGGGAACTCCCATAAGGTTAACAGCTGATTTCTCAGCAGAAACTCTACAAGCCAGAAGGGAGTGGCATGATATATTTAAAGTGATGAAAGGGAAGAACCTACAACCAAGATTACTCTACCTGGCAAGGATCTCATTTAGATTCAATGGAGAAATCAAAAGGTTTACAGACAAGCAAAAGCTAACAGAATTCGGCACCACCAAACCTGCTCTACAACAAATGCTAAAGGAACTTCTCTAAGTGGGAAACACAAGTGAAGAAAAGGACCTACAAAAACAAACCCATAACAATTAAGAAAATGGTAATAGGCACATACATATTGATAAAGGGACCCCTCGTGCACTGTTGGTGGGAATGTAAATTGTTGAAGCCACTATGGAAAACAGATGGAGGTTCCTCAAAAAATTAAAAATAGTACTACCATATGATCCAGCAATTCCACTTCTGGGTATTTTTCCAAAGAAAACAATAACACTAATTTGAAAAGATATATGCACCCTTATGTTCACTGCAGCGTTATTCACAATAGCCAAGATGTGGAAGCAACCACAGCGTCCATCATCAGATGAATGGATAAAGAAGATGTGGTCTATATGTATAATGGAATATTACTCAGCCATAAAAGAATGATATTTGCCATTCATGACAACATGAATAGACCTAGAGAGTATTATGCTAAGTGAAAAAAGTCAGAGAAAGACAAATACCATATGATTTCACTTATATGTGGAATGTGAAAAACAAATGAACAAGTATAACAAAATAGAGTCATAGATATAGAGAACAAGCAGTTAGTTGGCAGAGAGGAAGGCGGTGGTGGTATGAATGGAATAGGTGAGAGAAATTGAGAGGTACAAACTTCCAGTTACAAAATAAATGAGTCACAGTCATGAAATGTACAGAGTGGGGAATACAGTCAATAATAAGGTACTATCTTCGTATGGTGAGAGACGGTAACTAGACTTATCATGGTGATCATTTTGCAATGTATAGGAATATGGAATCACTATTTTGTGCACCAGGAACTAACCCAGTATTGTAGGTCAATTATACTTCAACAACAAACAAACTTATAGAAAAAGAGATAGGATTTGTGGTTACCAGAGGCGGGGATGGAGGGAAGGGGGAATTGGATGAAGACGGTCAAAAGAACAAACCTCCAGCGATGAGATAAATACGTATTAGGGATATAAAGTACAACATGATTAATCTATTAACACTGCTGTGTGTTATACATGAAAGCTGTTAAAAGAGTAAACCCTAAGAGTTCTAGTCACTAAGAAATCTTTTTTATTCTTCTTTTATTTTATATTGATGTGAGAAGATGGATAGTAACTAAACGTACTGTGGTAATCATCTCCTAATGTATGTCAGTCAAATCATTATGTTGTACACCTTAAATTTATACAGTGTTGTATGTCAAATATATTTCAGTAAAGCTGGAAGAAAAAAATAAAGGAATTACAAATTATCAGAATTGGTAAATGAATGAGAGGGCAGACAGCAGAAGCAAGAAGAACTACAATCCTGCAGCCTGTGGTAGAAAAACCACAGTCACAGAAAGATAGGCAAGATGAAAAGGCAGAGGGCTATGTACCAGATGAAGGAACAAGATAAAACCCCAGAAAAACAACTTGGAGATAGGAAACCTTCCAGAAAAAGAATTCAGAATAATGATAGTGAAGATGATCCAGGACCTAGGAAAAAGAATGGAGGCAAAGATCGAGAAGATGCAAGAAATGTTTAACGAAGACCTAGAAGACAAACAAAACTGATAAACCTTTGGCCAGACACATCAAGAAAAGAGGGAGAGGACTCAAATCAATAAAATTAGAAATGAAAAAGGAGAAGTTACAACGGACACCACAGAAATACAAAGCGTCATAAAAGACTACTACAAGCAACTCTATGCCAATAAAGTGGACAACCTGGAAGAAATGAACAAATTCTTAGAAAGGTATAACCTTCCAAGACTGAACCAAGAAGACATCAAAAATATGAACAGACCAATCACAAGTAATGAAATTGAAACTGTGATTAAGAATCTTCCAACAAACAAAAGTCCAGGACCAGATGGCTTCACAGGTGAATTCTATCAAACACTTAGGGAAGAGCTAACACCCATCCTTCTCAAACTCTTCCCAAAAATTACAGAGGAAGGAACACTCCCAAACTCATTCTACGAGGCCACTATCACCCTGATACCGAAACCAGACAAAGATACGACAAAAAAAGAAAATTACAGGCCAATATCACTGATGAATATAGATGCAAAAATCCTCAACAAAATACTAGCAAACAGAATCCAACAACACATTAAAAGGATCATACACCATGATCAAGTGGGATTTATCCCAGGGATGCAAGGATTCTTCAACATATGCAAATAAATAAAAGTGATACACCATATTAACAAATTGAAGAATAAAAACCATATGATCATCTCAATAGATGCAGAAAAAGCTTTTGACAAAATTCAACACCCATTTATGATAAAAACTCTCCAGAAAGTGGGCATAGAGGGAACCTACCTCAACATAATAAAGGCCATATAAAAAAATTAAAAAATAAAAAAACTACAATGAGGTATCACCTCACACTGGTCAGAATGGTCATCATCAAAAAATCTAGAAACAATAAATGCTGGAGAGGGTGTGGAGAAAAGGGAACACTCTTGCACTGTTGGTGGGAATGTGAATTGGTACAGCCACTATGGAGAACAGTATGGAGGTTCCTTAAAAAACTACAAATAGAACTACCATATGACCCAGCAATCCCACCAACAGATGGAGAGATATACCATGTTCTTGAATTGGAAGAATCAATACTGTGAAAATGACTATACTACCCAAAGCAATCTACAGATTCAGTGCAATACCTATCAAATTACCAATGGCATTTTTTTACAGAACAAAAAACCTTATAATTTGTATGGAGACACAAAAGACCTCGAATAACCAAATCAATCTCTTTTTTTAAATTAATTATTTTATTTATTTATTTTTGGCTGCGTTGGGTCTTTGTTGCTGCACGCAGGCTTTCTCTAGTTGTGGCGAGCAGGGGCTGCTCTTAGTTGCGGTGAGCGGGCTTCTCATTACAGTGGCTTCTCTTGTTGCAGAGCACAGGCTCTAGGCACGCAGGCTTCAGTGGCACACAGGCTCAGTAGTTGTGGCTCAGCGAGCTCTAGAGCATAGGCTCAGTAGTTGTGGCGCACAGGCTTAGCCACTCCACAGCATGTGGGATCTTCCCAGACCAGGGCTCAAACCTGTGTCCCCTGCATTGGCAGCGGGATTCTTAACCACTGCGCCACCAGGGAAATCCAAGCCAAAGCAATCTTGAGGGAAAAAAACAGAGCTGGAGGAATCAGACTCCCTGACTTCAGACTGTACTACAAAGCTACGGTAATCAAGACAATATGGTACTGGCACAAAAACAGAAATATAGATCAGTGGAACATGATAGAAAGCCCAGAGATAAACCCATGCACCTATGATCAACTGATCTATGACAAAGGAGGCAACGATATACAATGGAGAAAAGACAGTCTTTTCAATAAGTGGTGCTGGGAAAACTGGACAGCTACATGTAAAAGAATGAAATTAGAACACGGCCTAACACCATACACAGAAATAAACTCAGAATGGATTAGAGACCTAAATGTAAGACCGGACACTATAAAACTCTTAGAGGAAAACATAGGGAGAACACTCTTTGACATAAATCACAGCAAGATCTTTTTGATCCACCTCCTATAGTAATGGAAATAAAAACAAAAATAAAAAAATGGAACCTAATGAAACTTAAAAGCTTTTGCAAAGCAAAGGAAACTACAAACAAGACGAAAAGACAATCCTCAGAATGGGAGAAAATATTTGCAAATGAATCAATGGGCAAAAGATTAATCTCCAAAATATATAAACAGCTCATGCAGCTCAATATTAGAAAAACAAAAAACCCAATCCAAAAATGGGCAGAAGACCTAGACATTTCTCCAAAGGAGACATACAGATGGCCAAGAAGCACATGAGAAGCTGCTCAACATTACTAATGATTAGAGAAATGCAAATCAAAACTACAATGAGGTATCACCTCACACCAGTCAGAATGGGTATCATCAGAAAATCTACAAACAGCAAATGCTGGAGAGGGTGTGGAGAAAAGGGAATCCTCTTGCACTGTTGGTGGGAATGTAAATTGATACAACCACTATGGACAATAGTAAGGAGGTTCCTTAAAAAATGAAATATAGAACTACTGTAGGACCCAGCAATCCCACTACTGGGCATATACCCAGAGAAAACCATAATTCAAAAAGAAACATGCACCCCAATGTTCATTGCAGCACTATTTACAATAGCCAGGACATGGAAGCAACCTAAATGCCCATCAACAGATGAATGGATAGAGATGTGGCACTATATACAATGGAATATTACTGAGCCATAAAAAGGAACAAAATTGGGTCATTTGTAGAGACGTGGATGGATGTAGAGACTGTCATACAGAGTGAAGTAAGTCAGAAAGAGAAAAACAAATATCGCGTATTAACGTATATACGTGGAACCTAGAAAAATGGTACAGATGAACTGGTTTGCAGGGCAGAAATAGAGACACAGATGTAGAGGACAAACATATGGACACCAAGGGGGGAAAGTGGCAGGGGTGGTGGTGGTGGGATGAATTGGGAGATTGGGATTGACATATATCCACTAATAATGTATAAAATAGATAACTAATAAGAACCTGCTGTATAAAAAAATACATTTCAAAAATTCAGGAAAAAAAGAATCCGTAAGTGACTTAGCAAGATCAGTAGATGAAAGGAAATTTACTGGAAGCAAAAATCAATTGTGTTTTTCTTAGTAGCTACAATTGGAAAATACAATTGTAAAAAGGAGTTTAAGTTACAATAGAACAAAAAAGTCAAACACCTCGAATTCTAACAAGCTATATGTAAGATTTCTACACTATAAGCAATCTTTGAGCAAAATTAAAGCAAATCTAAAAAATTCTAAAAGGAAGGATATACTATATTTGTGGATTGAAAACTTGGCATTGTAAAGATGTCGATTCACCACAAATGGACCTATACATTCATTACAATCCCAATCAAGACATCAATAGGTATTTCTGTGGAAACATAAGCTGATGGTAATAATAAATAAAATAACACAAGTCGTGAGATGACTAACGAGTTAGAACAATGCTTTTCATGGAAAAGCGAAGTTTGACTGATTTGGTATTGGGAGAAGACAAGGCAATATAAATACTTAACAAACATTTCTTCGGTATTTGCTGCTTTGTACCAGGCACACTGCTGGGTGTTTTCCAAAGGGCATCCACAGAACCTCAGATCCTGAGACGCTCAGAGGAAAAGGGGTTCGGTAGTCACACGCCCGTACGTAAAGCTCAGGTGCTGTTTCCTCTCAGAGATTCCTGTTGCACAGCAGGATTTTAAAGCCTCTGAGAAATTTCGGAGAAGAAAAGCAAATAGAATTGTGTTGAATCCAGGACTTTCCAATCTTATTTGATCATGACCTCTCTTTGAGAAACACTGGCCTGGAGTGCTTTTTATATTTTTTGGTTCTCACCATTATCTGTGAAGTAGCCAAGGGTTGAACTGTCCATTTTACAGATGAAGAAATGGAACCTCAGGCAGGTGAAACTTACAGCAGGTCATATAGCTACTAGTACAGGATCTGCGATGCACCCTCAATTTTTCAAAAAAAAAAAAAAAAAATTCAGTGCTTTTTCGAGGGTCAAACACTACTTTCATGTGAAATAGCATTTCAGAGATGGAATAAACCTTAGTGATCCCTTAGACTAGTAACCTTATTATGCTGATGAGGCAACCGGGGCCCAGACAAATTAAGTGTTTTGCCTCAGGTCAAGAGCTTACAGACTAGTAGGAGGAATAAAAGGATCCATGACTCAGTGACTCCCAATTAAGTGCTCTACTGCCCCATATAATTAGGAGGCAAATCTGTGTCAATAGAGGGTGAGACAAAATTAACTGCCCAGATTGAGTAGGCATTCAGAGATGCTGAATGAACGATTTACCTGGGAGATGATCCTGGAGCTCTATCAAGTCCTCATGTAATTTTTTTTTAATATAAATTTATTTATTTATTTTTGGCTGCGTTGGGTCTTCATTGCTGTGCGTGGGCTTTCTCTAGTTGCGGCGAGCGAGGTCTACTCTTCGTTGCAGTGCACGGGCTTCTCATTGCGGTGGCTTCTCTTGTTGCAGAGCATGGGCTCTAGGCACGCAGGTTTTAGTAGTTGTGGCACGTGGGCTCAGTAGTTGTGGCTCACGGGCTCTGGAGTGGAGGCTCACAGGCTCTGGAACGGAGGCTCAGTCGTTGCGGCGCACGGGCTTAGTTGCTCCGCGGCATGTGGGATCTTCCCAGACCAGGGCTCAAACCCGTATCCCCTGCCTCGGCAGGCAGACTCTTAACCACTGCACCACCAGGGAAGTCCTCTTATGTAATTTTGAAATGAGGATTTAGGAGCCATTTGATTACTGGGTTACGATAAAGGACTGGATATTGTTATTTTTAAAACTTTAATCACCTTGTTGGTATTATTTTCTCCCTCTCCCCTGAAAAGTGCCACAGGCCACTTAAAAAACTTAAAAGGAATTTAAATTTCTGAGTAAACGTGATTTCCCAACTTTAATGGGGCACATCCTGGAGTGTCGCAGGCTGCGAATCATTTTTCTGGAGTCTCAGGTATGAGGAACAGGAGAGGAATAATGTGGGAGGAGGCGTGAGCACCTGGCTGACCCTGCAGTGCAGGCAGGCTATGTTCACTGCAGGTGCTGCTGTCAGAAGGAGCAGGAGGAAAAACCCAGGCTCTCCCAAAGGAGGGCCTTGCAGGGCTGGACGGAAAGTTCTAAAGTGCAGCGAAGAAGGGAAAATCTTACCTTTAGGGGCAGAGGAACATGAGGGCCTCTGAGAGACAGCTGAAGAACAGAAGGGTAAGTCTGGCCTTAAGCAATGGGGAAGAGGAAAGTAAGCAAATGCAAGCATTCCACTGACCTTTGTACTTTAAAAAGAGCAGCAGTAGTTCTGTGTAGAAACGTTTTGGTTGTGGCTGGTGGCCACCGGGCAGAACGGGCATCGTGGCTGTGAAGTGCCATCAGTGGGAAAGTTCCATTAAGGACAAGGAAAGAGTAAGCAGAGGCAAACCTGTTTACTCTCCTCTGCTTTATCGTCTCTACTCATATGACTCTTGGGGACCCTACGTGGTGGGGGCAGGGCTAGGGCAGAGCATGATTTAGGGGTTCTTGGGTCCCCTGGGAAAATACCACCGTAATATCAAATTGACTGCACCCCATCCAGCTCCCAAAATGTGCAATCTGGCGTCGATTTGACATGATTTCGATTTATTTGAGAATTTTTGTTCTTTAAGCTTTACTGGAGGGCAAATAAATCTATTCAGTATACCATCTTTGCCTGACTTTATTCTCCACAACTCTCTCTCTTTCTCTTTTTTTTTTGGCCTCACGACTTGCACGATCTTAGTTCCCCGACCAGGGATGGAATCCAGGCCACAGCAGTGAAAGCCAGTCCTAACCATGGACCATTAGGGAATGCCCTCCACGTCTCTCTTTTTTAGCTCATTAGTACAATCACACACCCAACAAGTCAAGGGAGGGCAGTCCCCTAGTTTCTCAAAAGTAATTACTACCTACATTGAAAACAAAAACGAAAGCAAAAATAAACGTAAGGCCAGGGAGTTTCTAGACACTAAAATCTCCTTAAAATTTTACAAGCAACCATTAACCCAACTTGCACCTCCTCTGTGGAATTAGGCTCAACCCCGCAAAGAAAAACACAGCAGGATCTTTGATGACACCGTTATTGATGCTGCCCATCATTTAGTGTGGGAAGTGGCTCAAAGGTGGTGCCGGTGAAACAGGAGGAAGATGACACACAGAGCAGGGTAACTTCTCAAAGTAAGTTATCCATTTATGTTTTCATTTTAAACGTTTATTGCTTTTCTCTGATTATAAAAATATTACTGTAGAAAAATTCAGATCTTTCAGAAATATGTAATGCAGAAAGTGAAAGCAATCCATAACTCCATCCATAAGAGTGAATCACTCTAGCTTTTCCAACATTTATTTAAAACAAAATAAAACTGTTAATGTTCTTTTTTAAATGGGATCATACTATGTTTATTTAATTCAGCAACTTGCTTTCCTTACTTAAGATTTTATTTGGTCTATTGAACAAATAAAAGATCCATTACATCTTTTTCAAAAGACTGAATCATATTTTATGGAAAGATTTACAATTATTTTACTTTGGTGTACATTCTTGCTCACATGTGAAAGCATTTTTGGATATAAAATCCTAGATATGGATTTGCTGGGCCAAAGGATGCATGGATTGACCTTTTTATTAGACTGTACTAAATTTTAAATCTTTCAAATTGAAAGATTTAAATCTTTCAATCTTTTAATTTAAATCTTTAAATCTTTCTGTGGATTGAAGTGGCACCAGCACAGTACTTTGTTGTGAAGTCACTGAAATGACAGCTTCCTGTCCCAGGCTGGCATGGGACCTCAGGTGTTCTCAGTTTGTCAGTGCTACAGCTCTAAAGCATGTGAAAAATATTTGCCACTTTTGGGGAGTGAGCTTTCGGATTTTTTTTTTTTTTTCATATGACATTAACTTCAGGTATCTTTTTGGAGTTTTGAGTAAGATTTAATGAGACAGATAAAATAAGACTAAGACTAATCTGTTTTGTAATTCTTCATCCTTCTTTCATCTGCTGGAGTGACTATAACATATTGGTGCTCTTGGGGCGACCACCCGTGTTATTAGGAGCAAAAGGCCAGATCTGCCAACTCTCATCTACTTAGCATATAGTTACTGTTTCTAGCAGTTTCCCAATATTTGTCACATTAAACCTAAGTCACCAGTTCTGACCACCTTAAGCAACGCTTCTATTTCAAGAGGACAAATAAGACAGAATTCCAAGAGTAAAATACTTGTAACAGTACCCTCCTGGACCTCATGGTCTAAAGTGATTTTTGCTTCCTCTGGACTCATAGATTTTAAAATGTTTGCGCTATTCATTAACTTGGCAATTGCTCAAGAACCTCCTTTGGACTTAAAACAAAAGTTAAACCATTAGAGTGCTTATATAAATCAGGTCACTAACTATATTCTTCTCACTAGACTATATGCTTCATGAGAGGAGGGACTTTGGCTCACTGATGATTCCCTGAATCTAGAACAGTACCTGGCATATAAAAGATGCTCAATATTTGTTGAAGGAATGATAAATTCTTCGAAGGCAGGAATCTTCTTATATTTTGCATCCCCACGGTAAATGACAAGTTGCTGATTAAAATTAAGGAAAGGGGGGGCTTCCCTGGTGGTGCAGTGGTTAAGAATCTGCCTGCCAATGCAGGAGACAGGGGTTCAAGCCCTGGTCCGGGAGGATCCCGCATGCCGTGGAGCAACTAAGCCTGTGCACCACAACTACTGAGCCTGCCTTCTAGAGCCCGCAAGCCACAACTACTGAGCCCGTGTGCCACAACTACTGAAGCCCGCGTGTCCTGGAGCCCGTGCTCCGCAACGAGAGAAGCCACTGCAATGAGAGGCCCATGCACCACAACGAAGAGCAGCCCCCGCTCGCCGCAACTAGAGAAAGCCCGTGCGCAGCAACGAAGACCCAACACAGCCAAAAATAAATAAATAAATAAATTTATGTTAAAAAAATAATAATAAAATAAAATTAAGGAAAGGATCTTCATTCAGAAACACAACTTAAGGCTTTCTTAGAAGCTAAGTGTGAAATATCCCTGGCCTAAGTAATATTCAAGATTCTTTCTAGCCCTAACTCACTATGAATCTACTAGTTTTCAAAGAATTAGAAACCAATATAATATATATTCTATATATAGAACTAGAGTAAAGAATAATTGGGTAAATCTTTGATTTAGAAAGCAGGGCACTGATTTTTCTAAGCCTCTGGATCATCATTATAAAGATCAGATTTGAGAATTAAGCTATATTGACCTCAAGCTATATTCTCTAAGTCCCGTTTTTGAAAGAAAAAAAAAATCATGGCATCAAGTTGTTAACTGGAAATGTCTCTATAAGCATAAAAGTATGATTTTAATGTCACTGTATAAGCAAGAAGGCAAAGGGAATACTAATGTACAATGTTCATATATTTTGAACTATGGCAATAGTGGTATGATGCTAATGAGAGATATATCTGCCTTTAAATCAATATCAAATGTGCAGTTATTTGGATTTAAAGCCAATAAAAATAAAAGCAATGAAAAAGAATAAAAAAGGGAATCACAGTGAAAGAAGCATCCATCTAAATCTGGAGCATATTTTGGATAATATACAACATTTTGGGGAATAAAGGCAGAAAGAAAGAGAAAATATGTACAAGAATCAATTTTAGAAAGTCACTCCAGAAAAACGTCCATCTTATAAAACACATTGTAATTCTAGTCTTTTAGTACTTATTTATGTCAGATTGCCTCTCACTGGATGTTTGGTTTCCTGTGCTGAGACTTAGAAAACTTATCTTGTGGTTAGAAACTAGCATATTCTCAAGATGGTTGACTGAAAAGACTATTTTTTTAGATTTACTATTTTTTTTTTACAACAAATTTTACCTTACAAAGAGAGTGAATTAATCAGATTTGAGATTAACTCTCACTGGTAGAACTGTAGTGAATATACTCAGTCTGCTTAAAAAAAGAAAAAAGATCAGAACTTGAAAAGGATTTTACATATAAGCAACGCAACAGAAAAAAAATGGGGCCTGACATAGAGAGTTTCTGACGTGTTTAAAAAAAGAAAAAAGAAGAAAGAAAAAGAAAAAAAATTAAGAATACTTCTGGGGGAGGGGCAAGAAAAATGTCATGAAACAGTAGTTGAAGGAAGGCATGCGCCCAAGTTAGACTAGGGAGCAAAGTCTGAAGAACATCAACAACAGAACCATTCTTGGGGAAAGCTAATACCAGGAGGACTGCTATGGTTAATTTTCTAAAACAGAAAGGTAAACAAGTAATTTAGCTTGTTGAGGCTTACAATATTACAGTATAATACGCTTATAATACCAGACTCGCAAGAATAAGAAACACTCAAACAATTTTTAAAGACAAGTTATGGAAAAGGCTGTAAAGTAAAAATCAGAACATTCTAACTTGCTTGAGGTAGATAAGATAGAAAGTGAAGTCAGAATACATAAAATATTGCTTTCAATCACTCATGCTAGATGTGAAGAATTGTTAGGATCATACATCTTATAGCAAATGGAAAACAGTCAATCCTAAAATAAATGTACAAGAAGAGTAAATTTCTGTCTTTAAGAAATTAAAGAAATTCCAATTAAATATGTAAAAGTTTTCTTAAAAAGTGTTCAATTAAAAATTTAAGTTCGATAGGCTATCAATTGATATTACGCTTGTAATATTTATAAATCTTAGATCTAAAAATAAATATACATTATTTCTATTTTAAAAGATGCTTTTGAAGCTCTAAAAATCATTGTCTATTTTATTGAAGGGCTCATGGAAAAATCTGATGAAATATTCAATACGTACACCAAAAGAAATATATACCAAGTTCTGAATTTCATTTTTTAGGAATACCATTTTTGAAAGTGCAAGGTGCACGAATATCTCGGTGACAGGTGTAAGCTCAGCGAGGAATCAGAAACGAGTTCCGAGTGGAGGACCCATTTAAATTGATCATTTCATGGGCACAATAAATCATCCACAAAGCCCACCTTAAATGGCTAAAGTAGTCATAAAAATAGGCCGATAGTTACTTGAGCGATAACATAATCCTCGGTCTCATTGTTGTGAAGCAGATGTCATTATGGGTGGGGCTGACGCGCAGAGCAGCTGAAACATTTTTGTACCACCCCCCGCACACTTTCAGTGGGATAGAAGGGGCTCCGAAAAGGTAAGGAGAAAGCTCTCAACGCTCAATTCCTACTAGAAATAAGGAATTTTTGATGTGGCCTTGGTACACGTAAGACCACAATAAGATGTGAAAAATCCCCCATAATTAAACCCTCCCCTGGAAAAGAGATCTTCCTTTTCTCTCCTCCCCTGCCGGCTCCTCCTTGGGACACTTGGCTGAGTCTTTCTTTCCCTCCTTCCCACGGTGAGGTGAGGCTGCACGCAAGCCAGAACGCCTGTTTTTCTTTTCGCGCGGAGGAAACTCTGCGGGTAGGAACCCGGGGTGACAGAAGGGAGCGGGCGGCGTTGTGAGGAGGCCAAGAAGGCTCGCCGGGTACGAGCCGGGCTGGGGTTGGGAAGAGACACGCGGGCCGCCGGGCCCGCAGAGGAGGCCGAGGTGACGAGGGAAATCTCCCGGCTCGAAGCAGGGACCCGGCGCTTCCGGCTGGCCACAGCCGCTCTCGGCCTAGCGCGGCTCGCGTTCCGGGCTCCACCGGGGCGGGCAGAGAGCTACTAAAGAGGGTAACCGCGGTTCGCACTTGCCTGGGACCGGGTGACCAATAACTGGTAATAGTCTTTGCTTGGCGCCGGGCCTTGTCCTACAATTTCGAACAGAGTCTCCGGCAGCCACGACGCCATCTTGGGACGCCACCACCGTCGCTAAGACAACCAGGAAGGGGCGGGGCCTGATTAGGGTCATGGGGCAAAAGCCCTGGTTTAAATCGAACCCTACTTTTGACCTGGCGGGGTGTTTCTAACTTGGGGTGATTGGCCCCTCTTCCAAGGGTTAGAGGGAACTCTGAGCCGTGAAATTTCCACCTTGAGGTCCCGGGTGACCCGAAGGGGAATTAGTTCCTGCTACCACCGAGGGGAGGGGGTGACCCCGGCGGAGGGATACCAAGCGAAGCACCACATTCCCCTTCCTGGTCCCTCGAAGGGATCGGGAGGAGATCGCAGGCCGCTGGGGAAGTCGAGCCGGGCGTTGGGGGAGGGAGGGGCGATGTGATGAGCTGCGAGTAGGCAGCGGGGCCTGTCCCGCGGACGATCCTGTCCGGCTGATTCGAAGGGAAAAGTAGTTCCCGGAGGGTGTTCGAAAGGGCGGGGAGGGAGGCGGTGCGGACGGAGGCGCACGCCGGGCGCAGTGCTGCGGCTCAGCTGATAATTGAAGGGACCCGAGGAGCTGCTGCCGCCGCCGCCGCCGCCGGGGGGGGGTGGGGGGAGCGAGTCGAAGTTACTGCCGCGCCACCGAGTCCGGACCGGAGACTTTGGGGCCCAACTAGGTAATTGGGGCGCAGTTCCGAGCGGCGGGGCCATGGGGGAGGGGGCTGTGCTGAGGGGTTGGGGGGGTAGCGGGGGGGGG
>NC_041215.1:129912300-129996798 GCF_002837175.3 Physeter macrocephalus | reverse complement strand
CGGGGGGTGGGGGGCGAGGAGCTGGAACAGAAAGTCCCAGGAAGCTCGGTTGTGTCATCGCCGCGATTCGGCCCCTGCTCGGCCTGTTCCCGGCGGCAGCGGCGGCGGGGCCGCGGAAGGACCGGGCTGGGGGGTTACGGGCTAGGCGCTCGAGGGAGACCGCGGCTGGAGGGACCGGGACCGGGCGGGAGCGGGGGGTCGCTGGGTGCCGCCTCCGGCCCCCCGCAATGAGGAGGGCCCTACACGGAACCGGGGTAGGGCGTGCGGGTCTGGGGGAGCCCGGCGGGGGTCGGGGGGGCCGGAAGTGGGCTTTGGAGCTGGGAGGGTGTCTAGGAAGAGAGAAAGTGGGGGGCCGGAAGTGCAGGTGGGGGGTGTGAAGACGGCAAGGGTTCCCCGGAAATGGGATGGGGGGCCCGGAAACCGGGAGAGGGGAGGCTCCTGGGCCAGGGACGGCCCGGAAATGGAAACTAGGGAGCAGCTCGTGTGACAACAGTTGTGGGAAGCGAGGGTCAGAGGAGGGAGAGGCCGGAGTGACTTTAGACCGCAGTAAGGGGTTTCCTGCCGAGGGGGACGGTTGAGGGCGGGCGAGGCCGGAGACGGGGTCTGCGCTGAGCAGTTGCTTCAGCCGTGGGAAGTTGAGGCTGAGGGAGGATGACGCCGAGAGAGGATGCAGGGGGGCGTGAAAGAGGCCGAGAAACTTGGCCGAGAGGAGCAGAGCATCCTAAATAGATCAGTGTGGAAATTGGGGGGAGGGGGTCAGGACCTGTGGGAGGGAGGTGGACCAGTTGTCGCTCCAGTCGTATTAGCATTCAAAGCGAGTCAGGCGATTAATTTATTTATATGTGGATTACATAAAACCTATTATAACGTTTGTCCATTCGGTTCACCCTCCCTCTCTCCTCCATCCCCCTGCATAGTGAGTGGGTTTCTAGTTCTGAAACAAGTTAGAGGGGAGTTCAAATCACGAAGGTGGTAAAATCCCCAATCCTGTCCTTTCTTCGTGTTGCTCCTTTCCTCAGAATAAGAGAAATCTTTCATTTGCTGGAGGAAAAAAATAAAGATTTAAAAACACATGCACATCGTGGGGCGCGGGGGGGCTGGGGGTATCTTAGACATTTGAACTCCTGCTGGGGGACGGGAGGGAACTGGTTACCCCGTGTGGCGAGGAGGGAACGGAAGGGGCTGCTCCTAAACCCTTAAGACAGATTGGTTTGTTTTTGATAACGCCGTTTTACTTTGGAGGAGGTGTAGCTTAAGCTCCGTGCCTGGCGGTGGGTATGGTTCAGTTGTTTCGTTAGGTCACTGGGGGAGAGTGTCAGTGTGGGAACGTGGGGCTGTGTGGGGCGGGAGGACGTTTAATAGCGCCGTGGACCTGTTCTGAGTGGACGTCTCACTGCTCCCTTGCTGCCTCCCTTCCTCGTCGGCCTTCCCCGATCTTGCCTGGACTGCCAGCTCACCCGATCCCCGGGCTTTCCTCTGGTTTGTAGGCCCTTCCGTGGTGTGTTGAACTTTCTGTTCCTCTCCAGTCTCTTTAGCTATTTTTGGCAGTTCATTTGTTAAAGACCCGGAAAGTTGAGGCTCAGGATCTCCTCTCCAAAAGCAAAACAAAACAAAAAAATACGGGGTAGAAAGTTGAAAGAGCTATTGAGTGGGGTAAAAAACCGACGTTCGGAACAAAGGTCCTAGTTGTTAGAGAAAAAGGCAAGAGGCCTATGTATGAGGCCTGTGTGTGTCGCATTTACCCGGGGCGGGGAGCAGTTAGAGTTGAGGAGTGGTATTATCAGAGGTTTAGAGACGATAAATGGCAGAGGGTTTTATTGAGGCTTATTTTCATATTTAGAGCATGCACAGAGATCAGTATTAAGTGTGAATTTTAGAGGAGACAGTTTTCAATTGTTTTAGAAACTCCCTGCTCCACATTCAGCCGCAGCTTTTATGTCATCTTTGTGAAATTGGGGAGCTTTTATTTCATTTATTTTAAGCTTAAAGAGAGCACATTAACATGGCTGGGGGTTGTGGGCTTTGTCCACATCTGCCTTTCTGTGAATGTGCCAATATCCATAAGAATTGAAGAACTGTAATGAAGATTATCATTGTTTCCATTCGCTTCCCAGTTTTTTCAGGAGTTTGAGTGGTTTTCAAGTCTGTTCAGCTGACGTTTCCTATTTAATTTGTGTCCATGAACAGGCTTTTTGTTTTATTTTTCATTTACTTTCTAAAAGTTTTAGAACACTTTTGGCAGCTGGAGTTCCTGAGGGTGCTAAACAAATATTTTTAAGATGAATGGGATGCTAGGCCAGGGTAAAATCAGTGCTTTCACCTAGCAAAGTAAATTTGAAGTAATGTTTACTTTTCCATTCTAACTTTCAAGCTTACTGCATTTGTTATCTGGTTAAGGTTGTATGATCCTATTTTAAGGACATCATCCTAGCAAAGAAGACACATGCTGGCCTGGGAATTCATAACACTGCCAGTTAGTAGCTGTGTGACCTTGAGCTGTTCTCTGACCCTATCTGGCCTCCATTTATTTTAATCTGTAAAATGGGGGTGGGTAGTCCCTACCTTACCTACCGGCTGGTTGTGAGATCCAGTGGATATAATTAATGGCTGTGAAAAACTACGAACTGCTAAGTAAGTTTAAAACAATTGTCATTAGCTTTAGAAGATTACATTATCTATTTTGAGGTAATTACAAAAAGATAAGTTTCCTCAGTGGTGGTGGTGGGCAGTGTCTATGTAAGGTAGGTTGGAGGTATGAAGTTTATAGCACTTTATAATTTGAAGTTGCTGCTAGATTGGTAGTGGAACTTGGGCCCAGTTTTTATGTTACAGTAATTTTTTTTTTTTTTTTGCATCAGTATGCTTGTTTACCAAACATTGTTAATTCTGTGGAGAGAAACTTCAGACAGATTTTTTTGTGTTTTTATTATGGACAAAATTTATACCTGTTCTGGTTTGTGGCTCTTATGAAATTGACTTTCTAATATCAGAGACTACATTTAAGGAAAAACATTTCTGAATCTTGATCTGTTTTCTTACGGAATCTGGGGAGTTTTTTGTTTTTAATTCTTTTAAGTGGATGGGTGGGGTTCTTTTTGAGCAAATGTGATACCAATTGCTGCTTTATTTTTGCCTGTTTGCTGAGGTAATTTGATGGACTCAAATTGGAAAAGCAACATGCTTGTTGCTTTTCATCTTCATTCAGGTTCTTGCTACTGCCAGCCTGACATGCACTTTCCGCACATTTGAATCATTTTAGGTTCACTGCAACTCACAAGCACTTCCTCATAAGTTTCTACCCCATGATCTTTTCCTTTTATTTCTTTGTTATGTATATGTGCTTCATTTTGTGATTATAGTGCTAGGTTTGTTGACATGCATTGCCTTTGTTTCCCTGACTGAATTATATGCTTCCTGAGGGCAAGGATTATCTAAATGTCATTGTGTTACGCCTGAAGGTATACTCATAAACCTGATTGAGAAGAACACCCATTTTCCTTCCTACTCCAAACCAATAATGTTACCCTGGCCTTGCTGGCTATGCAGCCAGTCTTCCTGCTTGGAAGGGTTCTTGGCCCCAGCGGATTTCTCAGGGTGCTGTTTGGTGTAGGGCTCACAGTCTCTCACATCTTCCTCACTACTGTGCCATCAGAGTGCCTGGGAAGGGTGGAAGAGTAAGAATTTGGTGGATATTATATAAGACACATAATTTGTGGGTTGTTATATAATCTTGGTGCTTGTAGTTCTTAACATGTAGTGTTAGCTTTACATTTGTATATTTTCTTTTAGTGCCTGGGCATAGTTCAGACAGCTGTGCTACAGATTTCTTAAAGGCATAAACCTCTAGCAAATTGTTCTTTACAGTCTCGACCTGGTCCTGCTAGGTTACTCTGTATACAGTGTGTGCTTGCTGTTATTTATGGTAAATAATAGATAAGCATACTGATGCCGAATCAGTCTTTTGATTTTTATTTAAGTAAAACTTAACTTGGCTAATGTCCTGGATTTTTAAAAATGCAGTTCTTTATCCCAATTTACTGATAGTTTCAGGATATGGGCAAAAGAAGTTGTTTCCTAGACTGAAATAAATCTGCTTGATAGTTTTTCTCTGAGGACTTTGAGATTTTGGTTTTGGTTCTTCAGTAGTTTCATTAAACTGGATTGGCCAGAAGAAAAAGCTTCTTGGCGATTTTTCAGACTTACCGGTTTTGTCTTGAGTGTGCAGGAGCTGTTAGTAGTCAGTTTTGCAGTTATGCTTGATTTAAAAAGTCATTCTAGGGGCCTAGAGTAAAAAAGCTGCCTGTTACTCTGTTCTTTCATTAATGAACAGCACTGTTCAAGTGAATATCTGATGTGAAGGTAAAAGACTTGGGTTCCAGTTCTGGCAATGCCTTTTCTATGTTTGTGACCTTGGGCAGGTAATTTAACCTTTGTGAGCTTCAGGTGCCTAACCTGAAATATGTGGTTATGGCCACTGACCCTAGAGTTAATTGTCATATAAATGCTCGATGCTCTGCAGGAGATTAGGCTACAGAGATGGATTGGAACACAGAGCCCTTCCTCCACTGGTTCATTGCTGCATTGACCATCCCCTCATTTGTTAACACTGTTCTACCTAGAACATACTTTTATCAATATTATGTATGTAGGTATTCTACTTGAAACTATTTTGAGCATAGAATAGTATTCCTTAGTTGATTATGAATTCCTTGAAGTTAGTCATTCCTCTTTTAGTCCTAGAATCTAGCACAGTGCCTGGCCCTTAATAAAGATTCTTTAAATGTTTATGAAAGGAATAAGTCTTGTGTGAATAAGGTGATTCTGAAAGTGAAAATATTTTGTAATGGTTTAATGTAATGTCCTATTTGATTTGTTTCGATACACATTTTGGATCACTATTAATGCTAACAAGATTTTGGGAGTTTTCTTCTTAATCTGTTGGTATATATTTTAGAGACTGCAAGTTACTTTGAATCATACATATTGAAAAAAATTAGGGCAAGCCGTTTCATATTCTTTAATTGTCCATTATTTGCATGTACTAGTTGATCACTTAAATGCTTCATTGAGGCCCTAAGTATGTTTTGAGACAGTGTGCATGTTTGTTAAGTATAAAATTGAGTTTTTAAAAAAATATACATTTATTTATTTATTTTTGGCTGCGTCTTGTCCCCGCCGCTGCACGCGGGCTCCCACCAGCCGCGGAGAGCGGGGGCCACTCCTCATTGCGGTGGCTGTTCTTGTGGAGCACGGGCTCTAGGAGCACAGGCCCAGCAGCTGTGGCGCATGGGCCCAGCCGCTCCGTGGCACGTGGGATCCTCCCCAACCAGGGCCTGAACCCGCATCCCCCGCACTGGCAGGAGGACTCCCAACCACTGCGCCACCAGGGAAGTCCCCAAATTGAGTTTTATACATCATTTTAGCTTACTCTGTTTCTTTTTAGAAAGGGTGTATTTCTATAAATATAATGTTATTACCCCTACATGGATTCCTGAATGCTATTTATAAGCTGAAGTGTCTATCAACAAGCCTTCAAGACTTCAAGTTACAGCATTTCAATGTGTATCTTAATCTACTTGTTGGCTGTCATAACCAGTGAGTTCCACCCTGACTTCACAACTCCTACTCATTCCACCCATGGGCAGCATTCTGAATAAATAGATGTACCTTGTGCTGTCGTCTTAAGGTCACATTAACTCATTTTGAAGTCCTTGTACTGGTAAACATGTGTGATGCCCTGGAAACCCAAAGTGAGTTTGTACAGATAGCCTATTTGAAATTCCCTGTTGAGTTGTAATTTAAGCTGCTTTGTGTCCTTAGAGAGTAGGTTCATGGAGATCATATGGAGGGCCTCCCCCAGCCCCCTTTTTAAAAAAAAATTTGTAAAACCCAAGTGCTTGTAGTTGCCTTGTAAACAGCAAATGTGTGAAAATTCTGTAACTTCTATGGCCCCAGTATTTTGTAATCCTGTTTTGCGCTCTGGGCTGCATGCAGTCAGATTGGGCTGTTTGTTCCTCTCTGAACACACCCAGGAACTTCATTCTTGCCTTGGCTTTGTCTGTCTACTTGGATTGTCACCCCTCCCCCATCTTGTACCTTTTGTAGCTACGTGTACACCCTTAACTTTTTTTTTGAATTTTATTTTATTTATTTATACAGCAGGTTCTTATTAGTTACCCGTTTTATACATATTAGTGTATATATGTCAATCCCCAAAACCCTTAACTTTCTTTCAGTAGCTCCTGTGAGATTTTCAGTCTTCACTCTCTTCTCCCCTTCTCCCTTCCACAACATTTTATTTGTTCCAGTTATGGCTTTCACAGTCTGTCTTATTAGTTGTTTACATCTTTTTTATGGTATCTTTGGCTTCTTGGGGGTAGAGGTCCCATTCTTCTCTCCTCACAGAGGCTGGCACAAGGCTCCAACATAATGTGTTGTACATGGTAGGTAGCAGTGGTAGAGTTCATTTTGGTGACACATTGAGAAACTATATTGTGAAATAATAGTAAAGTATTGACGCAGTTTACCCTGAACTTGCTTACTTTATTTTATTTTTTGGCAGCTTGCAGGATCTTAGTTCCCCGACCAGGGATTTAACCCTGGGCCCTCAGCAGTGAAAGTGCAGAGTCCTAACCACTGGACCGCCAGGGAATTCCCTCAACTTGCTTATTTTAGTTTTTCAGGGCTTGGTAGCTAAGTGTAGGATCCTAGAATATAAAATTTTCAGAATTAGGCTCATTAAAATCAGGTACTTAAGGGATTGTTAAGGCACTAGACGGTTTTAGTGACTTGGTTACCCCAGGTTTAGCATTTGGGGATTATGTTCATTAGTAGATGAAAGTTTGTTTATCATTGCAAGTTTTTATCGAGTGCTTACTGTGCACCACAGGACTGTGCTGGGACGAATACAAAAAGGACTTAGTTTTTGTCCTTTGAGTTTCGTTATGTTTCGTTTAGTTGATAATCACTTTTATTCTTTTTTTTTTTTGCACTGTTGTGGCCTCTCCCGTTGCGGAGCACAGGCTCCGGACGCGCAGGCTCAACGGCCATGGCTCACAGGCCCAGCCGCTCCACGGCATGTGGGATCTTCCCGGACCGGGGCACGAACCCGTGTCCCCTGCATCGGCAGGCGGGCTCCCAACCACTGCGCCACCAGGGAAGCCCCTACTTTTATTCTTAAACTGACTTGCTAACTTTGTATAATTAGCTTAGAGAAGTATTCTGTAAATATTCTAAATGCAAGTTTTCTGCATTTAGAAAACCTGATATGAGAGTCTAATTTAAGAAACAGATGAATTAGGGCATGCTTTTTTGGCTGTACTGAATAAATTGTTGGAAGTGCCTTCATTATACACATATTTCATCAGTAACGAATGCATGTGCATTTCTGGTTCCATATAAGGTTTACCCTCTCGGAGAGTGCTGAGGAGAAATAAGAGACTTATAAAATGAGATCTCTTATTTCAAAATGTACTAGTATTGCAGATAAATTCAAATTATGTCAAAAGAATATAACATTGTGCATATTTGTTATTAAGTACAAAGTTGAGTTTTATACAGTGAGTACTCAGAAGTTTAGAGAGAGACTGAAGTTATTGAGGAAGACTTCATGGAGAGAGGAGGGGTTTGAGCTGGCCCTGAGTGTTCGGATAGGTGTAGAAAGGACCGGGAGCTTAAAGGAGTAGTTGTGGCGAGGGTCTAATGGCCCTCTGGAGTAGAGGGTCCACATTTATGAAATAACAGGAAATTTGGGCTGAGATTATTGAGGTTCTTAAATGGGAGATTAAGAAATTCGATTTAAATAGGTGTGTTGAAGTTACGGTAGATACATGAATAGGCAGTGACAACATGAGAAGATATTTAATTTGTAAATGAACTGAAAAGAAAACTAAACGTGCTTTTAGATCTTATTTATCTTTTTATGAAATTGCTTCCCTTTCTAGGACTGCATATAGGGGTGTTTGGGGGCAATAAAAGCAGTGGAGGTCAAACTAACTTCTTGTTCAGTTGCCTGCTTAATAGTTTAAGAAGTTTTGTTCTGTAGGCAGAGCTGGTCAGGCGTCTAAGTGACTCCTGCTGCCCCCTGCTCCGCCGCAGAATTCTTCCCCTAGTGGAAGCTGGCAGTCATTTTCCCTTAGCTCATTCAACTGTTGTTTATTCAGAGATTTAAAAAAGTCAGTACTGTTTAAGAATTAATACATGTTTTTTGTGAGTTACTCAGTTATTTGTCAAGTCTTATTTATAGGAAAACCTTTTGCTTAGTATCTAATGCACTAAAAAAATGTTTAAAACAAAAGCAAATTGTGGTTTAAGTTTTTATGTATTTTTTTAAAGGTGCAAATTAATATTAATCAAGTTAAATATTTTAATAAAATATTTGCCTCGCACTCTGGTTGATGTCACAGTAGACTGTTTGTTACCCCTTTTACTTTTACAAAAGTATGTACAACAGGATTTCAAACATGGGAAATCAGGTTACATGTGGCTGAAGGGAAAATAAAGCAAAAGAGAATATTTTATTTGGGGGTCTGGTAGCCATAATATTTAGCTTTCTTTAGCAGCTTTTGTTTCTAGTATGTTCTTGTAGACTGCTGTCTGTAGTTTGAATTAACTTGATTTTTCCTTATGTGGGGATAGCAGAGATGCTAGCTGTTACTGCAAGTTTATGACGTAAAATAGTATGTTAAAGCTGTATGGTACAAAATTTGTGGGGTTTTGTGGACTTCAGAATAAAAACATTTGTGAAGTCTCTGTATTTTACTGTTGCAACAGGCAGTAGTGCTTATTTTTCTGCAAGACAGTCATGCAGCTTCCTAGTTTTTTCCTTTATCAAGCATGTATTTCCATTTCTTCTGCCCACCTAGGGAAAGTGGGTGGGTTAGTCTCCAGAGGAAATTAGACCTGATCTCTGCCCTTCCATCACAGATCAAAAAGTATTTGGGCCCTTCTCCCAGTAGATGGCAAGAATTAGGCTCATTTTTTGAGAAGATTCAGTAGTTCTTAACTTCATGATCAGACCTGTTTGCTAATTATTTCTCAACTGTCATTAGGAATTTTAGTATTGATTTTCACATTTTGGCCTCAGAATACTTTTGTCAGAAAACTAGACTTTTGGGCTTCCCTGGTGGCGCAGTGGTTGAGAGTCCGCCTGCCGATGCAGGGGACACGGTTCATGCCCCGGTCCGGGAGGATCCCACATGCCGCGGAGCAGCTGGGCCCGTGAGCCATGGCCGCTGAGCCTGCGCGTCCGGAGCCTGTGCTCCGCCACGGGAGAGGCCACAGCAGTGAGAGGCCTGCGTATCGCAAAAAAAGAAAAAAAAAAAAAAAAGAAGACTTTTAATTGCAGAGTTCATCTCTTTACCCTGCCTTTTGACAAGTTTTGCCCTTCCAGTTACTGCTATGAGGTAAGACTTGGGGAATTTCAGCCTTTGGTGTGGCACTGTAAGATAATCCGCTTCTGCCTCTTCTAACCAGCTAGTATTTCTTTTCAGCTGCCTGGATATTAGGCCATGCCATTTTTTTCCCAGGTATCTTTCTTTCTCATTACACTAACTTCTGAGAGGAATCACTGAAGAGATAACAGACCATCATTTGGGATCTTCGTTGTAGCACCTGTTCTAGGTGGTATTCAATTTATATTTCTTGCATCAGCTGAGGTTTTGGTAAACTTAATGTTTGCTGGAATAGCAGCTTTTCTATCTCTTCTGTGGGCTGGGCCTTCTGCTTCACTCATGTGTTTACTTATATGCAGCATATTAATGCTTTGGGTTTTGTTACTAAAATTAAGAGGATTCATAGTTGTGCAGTTAACGAGTTTACTATATTTAGAGAAACTTAGAACTTTTTCAGGATACTTGCTGAGTTTACGTGAACATATAATGCTAAATAGTAAAGGATTTGGGAAGTTTCCATATTACTTAAGAGAGTTTTAAAATTAGGAATGGCTTAATCCATAGTTCTTTTAAGGTATGTGAAGCCGAGGACTTAGTAAAACTATAATTCTAAAAAATTCTGCAATTATTTCTGTTTTAAGGGCTGGTATTAGCATCATGGTACAAGGGAAGAAATTATATTGGTTTCAGCAACTGCTGCATTGATTTTTAAAGGTGTTTCTTGAATAAGCAATACTCTCAAATCTAGAAAAACAACCATTTAAGACATCTCTGTTCTCAGTGAAGTTAGTCTGAAGTTAGCAGTGGAGGTGGAATGAATATATATGAATAATAAGCAGTGGTATGTATTATTATAAGTAGTTTTGAACACTTAATTATTTCAAGTCCTAGGTTAAGGTGCGGGATGATGAAGATATACAGATGTGATCCTTGACCTTGAGTTTATAGTCTCATTAGGAGGGGGTGGTAAACTTGGGGACAAAATTAACCATAAAAACTCTTAAGCTGAATTCTGAGACATAAGTCAGATGCCTCATCAGGTGACTAGCTGTTTGGAATAGAGAATATGGTAAAAATATTACCAAGATATTTCTCAGAATAGTCGTGTTATCTGCATCCATGTGTACTTGCCCACATAGAATTCTGAATTCAGTTCCTCGTTTCGTTACCCTTGTGATGTGACTTTTGCTGTAAGTATGTTTAATATAGTCAGTAGTGATGTAAATCAGTCCAGTGGTATGGGAGATTAATGGCATAATAATAGTAAGGAAAGACTTCATGAATAAAAGCTACAGCAACTAACCTCTATTGAATTCTTTCCTGGTACAATGGTATTTTACATGGGTTAACAGAGTCTCCGGGGGTGGGGTGGGGTGGAGATGGATAGGTGAATGGGTGAACTGAAGAGTTGGACATTCTAGACAAGGGGTGTAATGAGTCTGTATCAGAAGAGGATATAAATTTTCAGAAGTGGCAGAGGAGAGTTAACTGTGCTAAGTAAATATATTCTGCATTCTGTGTTTATTTTAATGACTTCTTTGTCCCATATCTTTACATAAGGAAGATAGCCATATTCTTCCTATGCTTTGAGTATCCCTGGGTTATAATCCCAACTGGAATAACAGCAAAAATATAAATATAATAGAAAATAAGATGGAAGTGTGATTCAATATCTGTGTATACATTTACATGAAAATTTCTCCTTAAAGTTGGCATTTTTATCATGTAATTTTAATCAGTTTTCATAGAAAATTCTGCTTTTCCATGGCTACGCATGTTTATATATTTTGAAGGAAGTGTCATTTAGAAAGAATACGGGCTTTGAGGCTAGACACTGCTTAAACAAGGTCCCCATATGCCAGCTGTGTGATCTTGGGCAAGTCATTTAAACTCTCTGAGGCTTAGTTTACTTGGGTATAAAATGGGTTGCTGTTAGGATCTTACATAAATAGTATATACTTGATAAATAGTAGCTGCTGCTATTTTTATTTATAGTGATAAAAAATGTATGTTAATTTTACTCTTTAGGGGAGGGTTTACGCAATATCATCTTTCAGACTGGGTCAGACGTTTTTTGCAGGGCGCCAGATGGTGAATGTTTTTGACCTTGCAAGTCAGCTCTTGTAGGGTGAAAGCAGCCGTTGACCCTGATCTTCTGAAACTTTACAAAGTGAAGTGGTTGGCCGGATTGGTCCTGTGGGCTGTAATTTGCCGGCCTCTGTTCCAGAATATTACTTGCCACTGTTTACTTTGTTCGTAGGAATTTAAAACGCTATCTGTATGTTTCAAAGATAACATGATAATGTCTAAGTGATAAAGGAGTTTAGGGTAAGTGGTTGAGAGCAAAGATTGGGGTTCAGGACTTCCCTGGTGGCGCAGTGGTTAAAAATCTGCCTGCCAATGCAGGGGACACGAGTTCGAGCCCTGGTTCAGAAAGATTCCACATGCCTCAGAGCTACTGAGCCCATGCGCCACAACTACTGAGCCTGTGCTCTAGAACCCACGAGCCACAACTGTTGAGCCCGCGTTCCACAACTCCTGAAGCCCGCGCGCCTAGAGCCCGTGCTCCTCAACAAGAGAAGCCACTGCAATGAGAAGCCTGCGCACTGCAACGAAGAGTAGCCCCTGCTCACCTCAACTAGAGAAAGCCCGCGTGCAGCAACCAAGACCCAATTAGCCAAAATAAATAAATTTATTTAAAAAAGGAAAAGATTGGGATTCAACTTAAATTTTGCCTCCAATGCTATTAGCAGTGTGACCTGCAGTAAATCACTTCATTTTGTCTTCAGTAAAATGGGAATGTCTTCACCTGTAAAATGGGAATAATAATAATAGGTTTGTTGTGAGGATTAAATTATTTAATACGTAAAACTTTTAGAACAGCGCCTGGTACAGGATAAGTGCTCAGTGTGTTAACTGTTGTTAGCAACCATTCTGTTTGAGCGGAAGCATTTTCATTTTCCTTTCCTTTATTGATAGCCTATCTAAAACAACAGGTTTGAGAAGAGAAGATGGATTTCTTTGAATCATCTGGAAATTACTTGAGTGACAGAGTTTTAGGCTTTGAAGGAGGAGATCAGTTGAGAGTGTTGGTAGACTCTGCAACAAGATGGACTTGGGTTCTTGTTTCCTAGTTTGACCTTGGGCAAGTTGCTTAATGTGTAAATTATAGAAAATACATAATTTACAGGATTCCTTTGAGTTTTTTAAAATATTTATTTATTTATTTTTGGCTGCATCACGTCTTCGTTGTGGCACACGGGATCTTTTCATTGCGGTGCACAGGCTCAGTAGTTGCGGCATGTGGGCTCTTTAGTTGTGGCATGCAGGCTTAGTTGCCTCACGGCATGTGGGACCTTAGTTCCCCCACCAGGGATTGAACCCACGTCCCCTGCATTGGAAGGTGGATTCTTAACCACTGGACCACCAGGGAAGTCCCTTCTTTGAGTTGTTAATGAAAGTGAAGTATTAAGCACACTGCCTAGTTCACAGTTAAGTAGCGATGTTACTTTTTTTGATTAGAATATTGGCTCCTAGGAGGAATTTAATAGCTTTTATTCTAATGTTTCTTTTAAATGATGACTTTTTTTCACAGTTGTATTAATGTATAAAGTTGACAGTGTGAATTTATTATTTTTAAGATGTTATAATTTTGGTGTTGAGTACATTTAATAGTTAAGATGAAACTTTAAAGGTTGAAGGAAAAATATCCCTGACCTGGTATTACATTAAGTGTTTTGAAAAGCTTTTTGGGGGGCAGTTTCTTCTTTTGATCTAGGTTCACAGGTTTATAAAAATGTTGTAAAAGTAGTGTAAGGAGTATCCCATATTCCCTTTACCCACTCTCAAGTTCAAGGTTTTATTGTTGTTGTTGTTAGAAGATAAATTTGTTTTCAAACTTTTTAATCAAAAACTTTTTTTTTTTTTTAAAGAAATAGATGTGGTAAAATCTACTGAAAAAAGGTCAGTGTGGTGAACACTTTTTTTTTTTCATGTGGCTCTTTACCAGTGGTTATTCACTTTTCATAGCGCTGTGAATGCACTGGAATGTCTTGGTCCTGACTCTTGGCCGTCATTGGTGAACATTATTACACGGAGTCTTAAGGTCCTCATTGGCAGTTGGACATTCCTAAATACCCTGCTTTTTAAGGGACTTACTTGCTTTGTTCAATGAGTGCCGCCCCGCTTCCCCATCCTTACTAGTAGGTGGGCTTGGATATGTTTAGACCCTACTCCCTCTAGCTTTATAGTGTTGAGTTGCAAAACTACTTGCTAGAATTGTGTATTAAGTGGGTAAGTTGAGAGTGAGGGCTTGTGTCACATGGTTTTAAGAGTGATAATTCTTGTAGCTCAAAAGTATTTCAGTACTTTTCTTTTTAGTTGAGGGGATCAGTAAGGCCTTTTTAAAGTAGATACTTTAAACCTCTGGCTTCTGATAATAGTAAAAAAAAAAAAAAAAAAAAAAGTACCTTTATCTGAAGTAGGTAAGGGCCTGTTGTATACCAGGCAGACATATGCAAAACCTTTTGCCCTTAACTTTCTCGTCATATCTTCTCTTCCTAAATGCCTAAAATTACTAATTTTAATCCTAAATTTCCTGAATTCCTAATTGTCTTTCCTTTTGCCTACCATTCCTTAGTAATGGCTCCTACTGTCTGTACTTGCCTGCTTGAAGAGTCTTAAGTAAGAGGACTTAAATATTTTAAAAAATAAACTTCTAAGTTTACAATAGTTTCAAATTTACAGAAAAGTTGCAAAGATGGTTACCCTATACTCCTCACCCAGTTTTTTTAAGATCTTCCGTTACTGTGATATATTTGACTCAACTAATGAGCCAATACTGATACGTTATTACTACTTACACTTTATTTGGACTATCTTAGTTTTCTTTTTTTATAAATTTATTTATTCATTTATTTAATTTTTGGCTGCGTTAGGTCTTCGCTGCTGCACGCGGGTTCTCTCTAGTTGATGAGAGCGGGGGCTACTCTTTGTTGCGGTGTGCAGGCTTCTCATTGTGGTGGCTTCTCTTGTTGGGAGCACGGGCTCTAGGCGCGTGGGCTTCGGTAGTTGTGGCTGGCGGGCTCTAGAGCGCAGGCTTAGTAGTTGTGGCGCCCGGGCTTAGTTGCTCCGAGGCATGTGGGATCTTCCCAGACCAGGGCTCGAACCCGTGTCCCCTGCATTGGCAGGTGGATTCTTAACCACTGCACCACCAGGGAAGCCCTGGACTTCCTTAGTTTTTACCTAACTTCTTTCTGTTCTAGGATCCCATCCAGGGTGCCGCATTACATTACATTTAGTGAGCAACTTTTAAAAACTCAGAATTTTTGAGGCATGTGTTTCTCATTATAAAGTACAAAGTGATAGTTAAAATCTGAATAAAGAAAAATATAAGAAAATTAAGCACCATACATAATCTTACCGTCTTATATAAACATTTTTGTATTTTCTTCTAGCTTTTGTTTTAATAAAAATGGGTCCATATTGTATGTTTCCCCTGTGCTATTATGATGAACATTTTCCTATTTCATTATGAGTTCTTCATTAGTTTGCTTTGTATTTATTTGACTTAACCATAATTTATCCAGTCTTCTAGTCCTTTGTTAGATTTTTAAAAAACTGTTACAAGGAATAGTTTTGTACCTAAAGTCAATTTTTTAAATGAGATGTCTTCCTCCCTTGTGTTTTGTATTAACTTGGGAAATATTCTCGTATGTATGTGAGATGTGTGTGTGCTGGGGCAGTCCGTGGGAAGAGTTGGAAGGCTCCTCATGACTTTCAGGGTCCTGCGTGGGCTGGCTCTTGCCCACCTCTTTGAAGTCATCTCCTACTTCTTTCACCTTTTACTGGCTTTTCTTGTTGGCCTGCAATGCTCTTCTAGATCTTACCTGGCTGTTTGTTGCCTCATGCATGAGGTCTTGGCTCAGATGTTACCCCTCAAAGAGACCTTACTTGGTCACCCTATCCATAGTAATTCATTTATCGGATAGGAACATTTCACCTGCAAGTACTAGAAAACATGACTAACAGTGTCTTAAGCAGACTGGGGTTCATTTTTCCTCATACAACATGGTTCAGCTATACAGTGGTTCCAGCAAGGACCAGGCTTTGTGTGTTTTTCTGCTCTGCCTTCCTTAGCAAGTGGTTCTCTTGGACACCAGATAACTGTCGTGGCTTGAAGTCATTGTGTCCATCTCATATTGGAGGCAGGAAGGAGAAGATGAGGTTTTTTTTTAATATATATACAGAAAGCAAAAGTATTCCTGGAGGATGATTAGCCTACCTCACCATACCTCTTACTGGGGAGAACTAGGCTACACCTCTGGCAAATATAAAAAGGTAATGGTATTTTTGTACGAAGGTAGGTTTAGACCACTGCCTTTTAAATTCTTTTGATCTGCAGTCCATGATAAGAAATGCCTTACTTTGCATCACCAGTGTATATGTAGATACATGTATGTAACTGAAATAAATTTCACAAATGACACTTAACCATTACACATGCTGCTATTTTCTATTCTCTACTTTGCTTAAAATTTCTGGTTATGACCTTTTAAGATGGAGGATTCTTAACCTTTTTTGTGATGAGGACCCTTTAGCAATCTGAAGCTGTGGACTCCTCAAAGTAATTTTTTTTTTTTTTTTTTTTTTTTTTTTGCGGTTTGCGGGCCTCTCACTGTTGTGGCCTCTCCCATTGCGGAGCACAGGCTCCGGACGCGCAGGATCAGCGGCCATGGCTCACGGGCCCAGCCGCTCCGCGGCATGTGAGATCTTCCTGGACCGGGGCATGAACCCGTGTCCCCTGCATCGGCAGGTGTACGCTCAACCACTGCGCCACCAGGGAAGCCCCATCAAAGTAATATTTTTAAACTCATAAAATGAATGCTTAAGACAAAACCCAAATATGTCAGAATGTTAAAATCTAGCTCTCAGACTGTTAAATTAGTTTGTTGTAGTGTAGTAATATGTTTCTTTATTAGCCCTTTCAATAACATGATCTAGCAGCTGTTCAAAGTCGTGATGAGTGTAAATGATATTTTGAGGTATCTGCAACAATTGTAATGTGATATGGTAATATCTGTGACTTCTCTTAGTGCAAAGTCAAAGGTACTGACAGTAATTTTGTGGTTTGTTGCCTGTTCATGATAGAAGGAAAAGTTTTTCAGTTAGAGGTTAGTGAAATTATTCTTTTCAATCCACGTTTGTGAACTCCTGATTATGAACCCCTGGTCTAAATTGCTTCCAAGGCACTAATCTTGCAGTTTGAGGAAAATACAAATCATGCCTCGTCCTCTAGGGCCAGGGGAGTAGCGTACTTCCTTGGAGGTGAAGGGGTTTGTACCCCATGTAAGGCAGGGTCCTCTGAGCAGGGAGGAGAGGTGGGTCGGTTGGGGTTTGGGTCGGGAACACTGCCTTCTTCCTTCTCCTGACTGTAGCCGCCTCCTCCTCCTCTATTCTCCTGAGTGCTTAATTTTCTCACAGTACTATCTTATTTGCTGTTTGCCTGCCTTCCCTAGTAGAATATCAGTTCCGAGAGGGGAGAGACTGTCTTATTTACCTCTTTCTCCCAGGGCCTAAAACCTGTGAAGTAGGGTAATCAATAAATATTCGTTAAGTAAATGAGTAGCTGAATAAGACCCAGCACTCCCATATATCAGCTAACAAGACTGGGCCTGGATGTCCTCTAATTCTCCCCTCCGTCCCCCAAAACAGGTGCAACTGATGTAAAGGCTTAAAAGTGAGATCATTTATGTAAAGTCACTGCTATGAAGTGCTATGCAAATGAGATGGTTTTTTTCCTTAATGGAAGGTTGTAAAATGACTTGTGTTCATGTGGTTCCCCACCTTGCATTTTTAGAAGTGTGAGTATATCTCAGATGGTTTGTAAACCAGGAGCAGAGATTTTAAAATTAGTATAGGAGAAGTAAAAAGAAAATTACTCTCTGTAAAGAACTGTAGTCTAAGGACATTAATCTAAATCTCCCTGGAGTTAACATTTTCCCCCCACCTGCCCTTCAACCTTAAAGCAATCTGCTTTCTCTTCAGCAGGCGTTTTTTTTTTCCCCTTTTTAAAATGGGTTGACTTAAAATGCAGCAAACCTGATTAATGAAAGTGCTGAAAGAATTGGTTGCTATCATTAATTTTTTGTTTTAAGTTGGTGGTTAACCACACTTTATTTTAAAGTTTTCTTAAAACAATATTCCTGACTTATAAGACATATCAGTGCCTTTGCACAGTTAAAACATAAACATCTGTTGATAGAATACATTTTTTCTGGTCCTCATAACTGTCTTGAATATCTGCTCCTCAATCTTCAGGTTTAGTTAAAAAGTTTAGTTAAAAGGTAAACTAGTAATTTCTTTTGGATCACAGGGCTTTGTGAACCCTAGAAGAACTTCTTTTGGGACAGATAACGTGATATTATCCCTGTTGGATTTATTGTTGTTTGCTTTAGAAAAAGTCATAGTGCTTAAATTCATTCAACATTTGGTATTGTGGAATTTAACAGTAAAATGTTTGTTAGTTCCTATGCAAACACTTCTGGTTTTCATTTTATTTTTATATTTTATGGACTGTGAAGTGAGAAGCTGTCATTTGTTTAGAATAGAGAATAGGAAGATGTGGTGTTAAGTAGTAAGGAAATCAGATTATCAGTGAGGTTTAGTAACTGCCTTAGAAAATGCACTCTGCTGTATTTAGGAGTCTTCATTCTTAACAGATGATGATCATGATTTATCTTTAAAATGTTGGTTGGTTTACAGTACCTCCCAGTACCTTTTGGGGGAAGAGTCTGGCATATCACACTTTGTTGGCATATTTGAAGGTTTAAAAGCAACACATTCGAAGTTTTCCTTTTTATACAATAGTTTGGAAGACAGGAAATATTTTCAGAGCAAAGTAGTTTTTTCTTAAGTGGCTTTATTGAGATATAATTCATATGCCAGGCAGTTCACCCATTTAAAGTGCATAATGTGTTTAATATTCTCAGAGTTGTGCAAGTATCACCACTATCTAACTACAGAACATTTTCATCACTCCAAAAAGAAACCCTCTGTTTGTTGGATTCTACAGACTTTTAGGCTAAGTTTTAGAATTGACAATTCCATTGTGAGGTAGTGTCTTCCTGTTGGTTAAAATCTTAACCGGTCCCCTGTCCCCAGCAATCTTGCCCTGTTGTGTAGATGGAAACTACCTGTTACTTGGCTTTCTCCTCCTAGGAGGGCTCATCCCTTTTGGCAGTTTTGACTTACTGTTTCTACTTAAAATTGTTGTTATTTGAATTTAAACATTCTGTTAACTGGAAGGTAATGCTTATTTGTTAACTGTGATGACAGTGTCACTTGAAGAAGGCTGGATAGGAAATTGTTCTTGGAAGATGCCAAGTTCACTTCAGAACCAAGCTCAGAGTGGTGTTTCTACTTGTCAGGGAGCAATTTACCAGTTCTTTTTGATATTCCACAGTTGGAGAAGTCCAACTAACAGGTAGAAATAAAATTTGTGATTGGCTCTTACAAATTTCTATCCTTTTTTTTTTATTATTTAGAAGTTTATATGGAACGTTTTGTTTTAAAAAACCTGTTAGCACATTCTGCATTCTTATATTTGGTATGCAGTTTGGTTGGAAGAGTTTAGGTGTGAGTTGTGTGTTTGGGGTGTCTTTTAATTGTTAGGGTGTTGTCAGGCTTCCCTCTCAGACCCATCTCCAGCTGTTTGTTGTTCATTTGTTCATTCATTCATTCATTCATGCTCCTAGGCTTTTCTGAAGCAGTTTCTCTGTGTGGAACACCCCTTTTGCATTCCATTCCTAACAGCTCCCTTCTGTTCTGGGCACATAACTTTTTATCCATAACAGTTTTCATATTTCCACCCCTGGGAGGTTTTTGGCTCCTTGAGGGCTTGGGTTGCTCTTGTGTAACAGTACTTAAGGTAGTAATCTATCATCTTTTACTCTAGCTGTTTGCTAGCAGCTCGGTCTTCCATTGTCCTGAGCCTCTCAGGGTCCCTTTACATCTTGCATGCGTCCTACCGAAGTCCCCGACCTGCTCACCTCGGAGTTGTCTTTGAAAGAAGGCCTGGGCTAGCTGATGTCTCAGCACGGCACATGATGGACTCTTCCAGAACCCCTTTGGCACTTCCGGTTTATTCTTGTTGGTTTTTGTGAAGTTCCCCCCGACCCCAAGAAACTTAACTGTCCTGTTTTACATCCTAGAGGTGTGGCAGTACTTTCTCTTTCTACCTCTCCCCCTAGTTTTTGGTTATTTTTCTATTTGTGCATGAGAAATGATTGAGCATAGAAATTTGGTGGCTCTGGTTTTGTTCAGTTCTTTCTCTTATCTAATACGAGTTTCATCTTCATATTTTTCTTCTTTTTAAAGTTTAATAAAGGATGGGAAAAGAGTTACCAAATTTTATGATTTCTTGATATTGATTTTAATGTATTCAGTAGTGCTATTTGGTACAGTTTTTAGAGTGGAACCTTATTTTAGTGATACTGAATGTGTTATCACTTAAAAATGTTGAGTTTTAAACATTTATATAACATACTACAAATGGAAAGTTATAAACTGGGTTTGATGGGTATGAATTTATCCTTTTAAAGGACAGTGTAGTAGAAAATTGGTCCAAGAGTCAGGAGACTGCTAATCTGATTTTAAGCTTAGATACTTGAGCCTGGATGAATTTACTTTGAGCTTCTTTTCTGTTAAATATGAGTAAATTTTTTCCTTCTATAATTCTGGGGTTGTTAGGATTTAAGAGACCCATGTCAGAAGAATACAAAGTATTTGTATAGAACAACAATATACAAAGACTTAATAGTTCTGTCTTTGTTATTGGAGGAAATATTTAATCTCCACACACGAGTCAGGTTTTAAAGAGCAGCAGTGCCACAAATTTGGAGCATAAAAAATAAAGTAGGATGTAAAAAAATGCAGACTTTGATTGGACACGTTTGAGATCGATTACCCACTTGTGTCTAATGAAATCTTTAAGGATGAAAACAGGCAGCTGGGGCTTAGGAACAAAGAACTGAAACCAACAATTCAGATACCTGTTATCTTTACTGTGGTATGTCTGCTTTATTTCTCTCTCTCTCAAGACTGTTTCCTAATGTGACTGTGTTAAGGATAGCCATTATAGTGCCAGGCTTTACACTTAACAACCAAGGTACCCAAAGAGTCTTGGGGAATGACTCTGGTTGATCCGTCACAGGTCATTTGCAGAATATAAACCCTAGTTAACCTGTGGTCGGTGTTGTAAGATTATGGGAACTTGTCACCTAGTATGTGACAGCTTCCATAGGCTCTGTGGGATACAGTGGATAGAAGAGGCAGATGGTTATATATAGCATATTACAAACGGTTGTCTAATACAAGTAGTTTGTTTTCTTTTCATGCTGTTTTTATTTCAGTGTTATGCAAGTGCATAATTATAAATATTTGTTCAGTATAACGGTTGTGACATCCATAGGGAATTTCTTAGAGAAAACAAGACTGCAAGCACTTAATTGTACTTCCAGCATCCAATGAAATGTCTTAATTTTGCAAAGTGCCATGGAGCTCTTTGGAGTTGTTATGTGCAGAAACTTTGAGAAATTTAAGGCAAGAAGATTTTGTAAAACGTGAATAGGCAAGATTTCAGGTGAAGCTTCGTGGGGGCAAGTGCAAGGTAATGAATTAGGGGAAAATCAGTCACAACCGTGCTGATGCGTAGGGAACGTGGGTTAATTGCCATTTGGATGTTAAAAGTATTTACATAGTTGCTGTAGAAGTGTGCTTACTTTCCAACAATGGGATTTTTTTTTTTAGTTATCTTTTTTGTTACTGATTCCTTTTTTTTCCCTTGGCCTGACATCCCCTTTATTTTGATTTGATTTTTTATTTATAAAATACATTTGAATATTTATATTCATTTTTTTATAGTCTATTCTGATTCTCCATTGATTTTTTTTTATAGTCTGCCTTTGTGCATCATTCTTTTTTAAAATTTTTATTGAAATATAGTTGATTTACTGATTTCTATTCATTGTGGTCAGAGTGTGTGCTCGGTATGATTTCAGTTCTTTGAATTTGCTGATTTACTTTATGAGGCCCAGAATATGAATAGTTTCTGTCAATATTCTGTGTGCTTGAAAAGAATATGTATTTGCAGTTGTCCATTAATTCTGTTGATAACAGTGTTATTCGAGTTATCTGTATCCTTACTTATTGTCTTGTGGATATCAGAGAGAGAGGTGTTTTAAAATTCAGTCCGGATTAGTGTGTTTTAAAATTTTTGTTTTAAGGTTTTAAAAACTGATTAAGAATTGCTGTCTTTCTGAATTGAACCTTTTATCATTATGAAGGTACCCTTTTTACCTCCAAATAATGTCTTTTTAAAAATTTTTAAAGTCAAATTTTTTGATACTAATATAGCTACACCAGCTTTCTTTTGTCTAATGTTTGTATGATACTTTTCCGTCTTCTTCCTTTCTGTATCCTTGTGTTTAGATCTGTCTCTTGTAGTTGAAATGCTTTAAAAATCCAGTTTGATAATCTTAACTAGAGAGTGAGTTTTTACCATTTTTTTTTAATTTGTTGCTTTCATTTGAATTAATTATTTTTAATAGAGGTATGATTCTAGTTTTTGGTTATTTTAGAAACTAAAACAGTATATCTAACAAGGTCTGTAATTAACTGGTACCTTTACTTCTTATGGAAAAGGCAAAGATTTAGAATAGTAACTCAGTTTAACAAGCTTCTCTTGACTTTAAAAATAGCTATTTTACTTTAACAGTTTTTTTTTTTTTTTGCGGTACGCGGGCCTCTCACTGCTGTGGCCTCTCCCGTTGCGGAGCACAGGCTCCGGACGCGCAGGCTCAGCGGCCGTGGCTCACGGGCCCAGCCGCTCCGCGGCATGTGGGATCTTCCCGGACCGGGGCACGAACCCGTGTCCCCTGCATCAGCAGGCGGACTCTCAACCACTGGGCCACCAGGGAAGCCCTAATCAGTTTTTAAAACCTAACTGGATGGTATAATTTTATAGAGTTGATGTTCGCTTACATTTATCTGTGTTTGTCGCCTTTATTTCTTCTTATATCTCAGTACTGTGTTTGGGATTGCTTTCATTTTATCACTGGTGGGAAAACTCTTACCAGTTTTTATTGGACACAAACTTCATTCTTAAAAGATAATTTCATTTGGTGTAGAATTCTCGATTGACACCTGTATTTAGTGTGCTGAAGAAACTCTAATTCCACTGTTTTCTGGCTTCTATTGTTTCTGTCAAGAGGTCCACTAACAGTCTGTCAAAAAATAAACACCTCTCCCACATGTTAGGCTTTAAGGTTTTCTCTATTTTTGCTACTTTGTGGTTTCACTAAAACATGTCTAGATGTAAATGTCTTTTTATTTATCTTGTTTAGGATCATTTGGGCCCCTTGAATTTATGGGTTGGTCTCTTTCACTAGTTCTAGAAAATTCCCAGCCATTAAATGTTTAAATCTGCCTCTGCCTTGTTTTCACTCTTGTACTTCTGAAATTCTGATTAAACATATGTCTGATCTTCTCACTTTGTCCTCTGTATATCTTCTTCATTTTTAATCTTTTGGCCTTTCTGTGCTGCAGTCTGCATAATTTCTTCTACTCTGTCTTATGCTTTGCTAACTTTCTTCTTTGTCTAATATGCTGCCAGACCTGTTTATTAAGCTTTATTTTACTTTTCATATTAGAAGTTCTGTTTGGTTCTTTTTCAAATCTGTCACTTTAATATTGTTTCCTTCAGGTTTTTCAAGTTTGTCCTTTCTATCTTTAAACATAGGGAACATTTATCTGTCGGACAGTTCTAATATCAAATCTGTGTGACCGTTTCTCTTTTTTTTTTTTTCCAAGTTCTCATTGATGGTGCCTTGTTTACTTACGTGCTGTCTTTAGTTTATCTGTAGAGTTTTCCTGAGGCCTGGAATAAAGCTCCCTTTATCCAGAGCAGATGTATTTTACTTCTGTCAAGTATTTAATCATTGAAGCATTCAGACCTTGCCACCCAAGGTGTAGTCTTCTGACTGGCGAGGGAGCTTGTTAGAAACGCAGTACCTCAGGTCTCACATCTGTATTTTAATAAAACAAGATGCATAGGTGATTCTTAGGCATAGTAAATATTGAGCAGCACTGCACTGAGATTCATAAGATTTGAGATATGCTGGCTTGAAGTTTCTTGGGTCATCCATATTATTCAAAATATGATTACAAATCTTGGCCCAAACGTACAGATTTTTAGATTTTAACTTCATGAATTGATAAAGACTAAAAAAAAGTTTGGAATAAAATTAAGTTCTTGAGTATTTTGGGTTTGGAGAGTGGAGTGGGAAGAGCTTCAAGCAAAAGTGATCAACATCATTTGTCATTAGGGAAATACAAGTCAGAACAACAATGAAATACCACTACATACCCATCAGAAGGGCTAAAATGTGACAAACTGAGAACGCCATGTTTTGGCATGGTTATGGAGCAACTGGAACTTTTATACTTACTGTTAGGATTGTAAAATAGTATAGCTGATTTGGAAAAAGGTCTGGTGATTTCTTTAAAACTAAATCGTAATCATCCTGATGATCTGATTCATTCTTCTCTTGCTATTTACTCAAGACAAATAAAAGCACATGTCCATGGAAAGACTTGTAGACGGATGCTTGTACCAGCTTTATTCATAATGGCCAAAACCTAGAAACCCTCCAGTGTCCATCAGTAGAAGAATGGATAAGCAATGTGATGCAATCATACAGTGGAATACTACTCAGCAATAAGAATGTACACACTGAACCCCATGAATGACTCACATATCTTGCTGAGTCAAACAAGTTTTATACGAAAGAGTACATATACTATGGTTCCATTTATAAGAAATTGTAGAACAAGTAAAACTAATCTCTGAGAAAACTCAGAACAGTGGTTTTAGAGTTGGGGGGAGAAGCGCAGGGATTGACTGGGAGGAGCCCAAGGAAGTTTTTCTCGGGTGCCGTTCTCCATCTTGATAAGGAACTGGGTTGCACAGGTGTACGCGTTTGTCGAAGCTCGTTGAATTTTAGACCTAAGATTTGTGCATTTCACTGTATGTAGACTTAACTGAAAACATGAAACAATTTGAACTAGTTAACAGTACATACAAAGTGTAATGATGTCTGTAAGCTTACTTTGAAATGCATCAAAAAATATGTTGGCTCTTTGGCCAGGCAGACAGAGGGATGCGTAGATGAGGAGATATGGATGCGTATATACATATGTGATAAAGGAAATGTAACACACTGTTACTGGTAAAAGCTGGGTGATGGAATATGGGCATTTATCGAACAGCTCTCAAGTTTTTTTCTGTTTTGAAATCTTTCATCATAAACTTAGGAAGGTGGTAAGAAGTAAAGAAATTAAGATGGAAACTTCAGGAGGGCACTGAATTTGTACAATTATCCTGTTTTACAAATTTTGTTCAAATCTGTGCCCATTTTAAGAATGATAACTGTGGTCTTATTGATTTGATTGTGGTTTTTTACATATTTATTTTTTATTTAATCACATTATTTAGCTGAAAGCATTTTGTTTTAGGCTAGAAAATTTGAGAAACATTGGTCCTTATCTCTGTTAGTATGCCAAAGACCCTTCGTAGCTCATCTTTATTGCTCTCTGTATCCACTTATATATACACGTAAGTGAAAGATCCAGGGCTTAGTGTGGGAGAAAAACTTTTGTTAATATACCTTAATTTATGGGTCCACCTGGGTATTTGACTTTGTTTTCAACGTACGCCATGTTTACATTATGTCTTAGCAATACTGGGTGAAATGTTTAAGGCACTCTTAGTCAGTACTTAAGATTTAGCAGAAGGCCTGAAGCTTTAAGTGGAGATGTTTTGTCTTTTGCCAGAATGGAGTGGTATAATAGGTGTTTAGCACCATGGCAAAGAGTTAGGTGAAGTGTTGAATTGATTCTGCATCCTCTGAAGTTCACTGTTAAGTGGTTGTATCCCGTATTATTGGAAGACTGTGCCTGACTTCTTGTAATGTATGAGGAAGGAATTCTTCTACACTTAGGAGCTCTGAAAACAGAACCAGTGGAAGATGTATAGGGTCATTGCGGCCACTTCTCAAGTGGGTGGGGGGTAGGGTTTTTCTTTTGTATCTTCACTTCTGAAAGGCATAATGTTTTCGTTGATAATCTCACACTGTGTTAGAGTTGGGAGACAAGGAATTTAAAGGATGAATTAATGAAATGTAGGTTGACACATTTAGGTCAAGGATGATTTGCTCTATATCCAGAAGCTTAATTTTTCTTATTTCTAATAAAGGTGAAATCTCTATGGGCATATTTTTTTTAAAAAGCCAGTGGTGATGATTCTTTGAAAGCAAACAAAAGCAACAGTTTCTTCTTTCCAAAGATAATTACAGCATATAATTGAGTGCTTATTCTTTTTATAAAAGACTTTTATTGTGGGATATTTCAAACATACACAAAAATAGAATAGTATAAAGAACCTCAGGATACCCAAGACCCAGCTATGACACCATCAACTCATGGCCACTCTTTTTCACCCATACTTTTACCCCTACCCCAATTATTTGGAAGCAAATTTTAGTTGTTATATGATCTGTAAATATTTCAGACTGCTTCTCTAAAAATTAAGAACTCTTTTTAAAGACATAAGCTAGTACCATGATCGTATAATAAAAAATAGACAGTTCCTTAACATTTGTAACTGTCGAGTCAGTGTTCATATTTTCCATACTTTTGTTTCTTTGATATCTCTTAAAACTGACTATGTAGGTTCTGTCTTCCTTTTTTCCACCTGTAACTTGCTTACTATATTTTCTAAGTGTTTCAGTTAATTTTCATAACTTAATGAAATATACTTATCTTCCTTTTATAGTTGAGGAAACTAAGGCTTTGATAGGTTAAGACATTTCTCTAAGTCAACATGGTTTCTGGTGGAGCCACATTTTGAACTGACTCAAGACCTAGGTACTCTTTACCACTTCTTCTCTTCTTTACTGTAGACATTTAGGTATATTTTTTCAGAATTTTTTTTCCTATGCATATACAAACAGGTATCAATTTTCCCCCCTTCTTTATTATCCTTCAGGTCTCAGCTTAAGATATCTCTTCAGAGAGGTATTACCTGGTGAGTCAACTTCAGGTAGCTTTTTTCTTCCCCCTTCCTTATTCTCTATACTTCCTGTTTTTCTCCTATTCCATCTTTCATAGCACTTACCACAATGTGCAAAAAGCTTGATTATTTTGTGTCTTCCCAGTTGAGCATAAGCTTCATCAAGGCAAAGATTATGCCTGTTGATGCCTGTCAAATAGGCTCCTATTTGAAGAAATTAAGTGTTCTGCCTTTCCTATCAGTGTAGTATTTACAAATCTACCTCTGTTTTTAAGGACCTCTAAGCATGCCATAGAATTGCTACAGTGTGCTTATTTAACCATTTCCCAACTAAGAACATTTGGATCTTCAGTTTTTTTCCTCTATGACATACTGCAGCAAGCATCTTGAGTACATATATTCTTGCAGACTTGTGCAAGTGTTTCTTTAGGTTAGCTTCCTGGAAGATTCCTGGAAGTGGAATTGTGGATTCTAAGGACGTTAGTGGCAGTTTTAAATTATGGGATATGGGGAGTCATGTAAAGTTTGCATAGGATTAGGTGATATGTAATGATAGCAGAAAAAGTGTAACTGTGTCAGCTCTTAAACCTAGCTGATAATTCGAATAGTGTAAGGGGCTTTTGAATGATAGTTTGATTTTTCCTAACCCGCGTCCTGATAGGGCCCTGAAATCTGTATTAAAAACTTAATTTTGGGAATAACAACTTTTATATTTTTCCTGACTATAGGTTTGTACATGTTTTGGCTCAGTATAGAGGCAGTCATTAGTACCTGCTTATTTTTGGTAAAAATGCTACTGTTTATAGAAATGTGAGGAACTGGTCATTAGAGTATGACATTCTAAATGTGTTTGGTTTTTTTTTTAGCCTTTGAAAAATATTTTCTGAGACTTTCTGAATTTAGACACAATCCCTATGACATACATGATCTTAAACAAAAATTTGGCACTGTACGTTGTTCACCTTGCATTGAAGTAATGGTCTGTATCTTTTCTGCCCAACTTTGAGTTACATTTCATTGCTTTCTTTCTCTTGAGCCTTGCCACAAATGTAGTCATATTTGTGAATGAAAATTCTCCAGATTCTATCACTGTTAATGACGAGCTACATACCTGTTGTTTCCAAGAGTTTGTACCAATCTGTGATGATCACAATGTTGAAATAATTTTTGATGCAAGGCAGGCATACTTTCTAATACAAGCTGTGTTAAAGAGATTAACCTCTGTGATTTCATTATTATGGTGGAGTACACAGCAGTGACAAGAATATGTATTGAAGAAAATATTCTGAAAGTATTGCCTTATGTGTGTCCCTATGCTCTAAAGGTCATTTACCGAACATAAATTGCTTTTGTCCATGGGGAGCACCTTGGTGTAATCTGCAGGATACCTTGTATTTTCTTTTCAATAGCAGTGATTCTTACCCAGCAGGCATCTCTCTGTCCCTTGGTGGAGAGAAGCATTTACAAATCATTCTCTCCTCCCTCCCTCAATAGTTCTTCCCTTTTGATAATCACTGTATCTGATAGTGGTGTTCCTAGGTCTTTACTTAAAAGTACTCTGTTTAGGAAAAGTGAAAATAAATGTTAGGTTAGGGTCTTATAAAAATAGAGCTGAACCAGATTTTAGAGACTATCAGTTTAGTAACCTTTCCCGTTTGTCTGTTCATTCCTGGCTAGGTAGAGAGGAACATCTTTAAGAGGATGTACTAAAAATGCTAGTGTAAGCTGACCTTCAGCCCCCACTGACTGGCGAATTATGGTAGCCAACAGACTTGGACCTGTTAAAACTGGACCTGTGAGCAGTCTTGGGCATATGGACTAAAAGTTGCTGACTAGTTTATAATCCTGGAGACTTTAAGAAGACGAAAAAAAATAGTCTTCTAAATGTAATTAGTAGTCTGAAGGATTATATAAGCTGTATGAGTTAAGATAGGATTTATATTAGGGATTTGAGTTGCTCTGTATGTTAGAAGTGGCTGGGCTGGGCTATATCTGTGATAAATTGATTGATGATTATATTACAGTGTTGTACAAAAGAAACTTTTGGTGCCAGGCTTAGATATAAGATCTCTGGCTGATTCAGTATGTCATTCTCTATCGACTGTGTTTTAGGCAGTTAAGAACTCCATTTTCTTGGAAACAGGATTTGTATTACAAAATTACTTTTTTTTTTTTTTTTTTTTTTTTTTATGAGCATGTGCCTGAGATATAGAAACTTGTGACAATAATCTGAGTGTTTCTCCCGTTTTTAGTAATGAGATCACATAATTTTAAAAAATGAAAATGAGAAAAGAATGTTCTAAAAATGGCTAATATTTTGAGTTATTACTTGTGACAATAATCTGAGTGTTTCTCCCGTTTTTAGTAATGAGATCACATAATTTTAAAAAATGAAAATGAGAAAAGAATGTTCTAAAAATGGCTAATATTTTGAGTTATTTTTTCTGGTTACTTTTACCTGCTAAGTATCATCTTCTATAGAGTTAAAATTACAACATACATAATTGTTTAAAGAATTTATTGTATAGGGAAATAGCACATGATTCAAAATGTAAAAGGCCTTATAGGGTCCTATTCTAACAAGGTAGCTGATTTAAATAGTTTTTTTTTTAATGTATTCTCTATTGATAATATTTATGCCAATGATTATTACAAATATAGTAATATATATGTTGACATATCATATTCTGTGCCTAGTATACTGTGCCTGCTGTTTTGCTTAACAAAACCTTGACAATAGTTCCATTTTTAGTGTATACAGCATTTTCCTTCTAATTGTGGCAGAGATAAACAACTCTTAAAGTTGTCTTTTTCCTGTTTTATAACTTACTTTTACAATTATGCAATAGTATTATTTTTTTCTTCTGTTTCTTTTATTAACCATGGCCTCCCTTTTAGTACCCTTCAAGTTGTTTCAGAACATCTTTCCACCATTTCAAATTGCTTCCTCTGCCTGGTAGTTAATTCTCAGTTTTGATTTTGGTTATTTTCTCTCTTTGATCAGAGCAGATCATTTTGTTCGAGAGCCATTGCAGTACCTTTGCTTGGTGTCTTAGTGATTGTTTGCCCAGCTGATCTTAATTTTGGAGTTGCTCTTTCTCTTCCCTGCTTCTCTCCTCCAGTTTAGGCTGTTCTTTCTCTTGGTTAACCAGGGTGCTGTTCAATACAAACGCGCGCCTGCCTCCTTTTTTAGGTGCCTCACGTCCCTTGCCATTCTGGCCTGGGAAGCTGGCTCCCAGGAGGGGGTACTTTTGATCTTTTGTTGCCCTTGCTCCACAGTTTAGTTTTTTCAAAGAAAGGGTCATTGATAGGAACCTTTAAGATCATCTTCTTACCTTTTATTTTTTATTTTTTTTTAAACTCTGGTCTTTACCTCTTCCCTGTTTTTGGTACAGATTTTATTGTATCTGGCAAATTTTCTTCTATGAGTTAGGGTGTAGCCAACTTTTCTCTAGTTTCATTATAAGTGGAGATTTCTTCTGAATTTTTAAAGCATTTAATCATTTTTCTTGATTTCAGGGAGGAAATCAAGAAAAAGAGCCATTACCCTGCTATCTCCTATTTCGATTCTTGCAATAATATCTGGGTTAAATTTGAAAATCTTTTGAATCAAGTGTGCTTAGACTCAAGGAGTATTGGAGTCTCTATTATGTGTAATTAATGTATTAACAGAGACAATTGTGAATCTTGATTTCTGCTGAACAAGAAAATGGACATTTCTAAGAGAACTGTAGCATGAATTGTATGGCTTAATACTCAAAAAATAGTATTCTTTGTGAAAATGATGCCAAAATTAATCTCATTGACTCTTGCCAGATGACAGTAAGGTAGATTCTCAAGGCCTATTACAATCATAAAATGTGGATGCTGGCATCAGTTTGTGTGCCCAGTGTTGAATTTTGTTGTTCAGTGTTGGGTGATACTTGATCTTTCAAGTTTTTCAAGTGTTTGCTGCAAGCACTTTAGTTATTTGCACTTTGTAAATGAAGGCATAGTATAGAAATTATTCAGAGTTTGGACTCTGGAGGGTCAATTGTGTTCTATTTCCATCTCTCTAAATGGATTAGCTGTCAACAAATCAGTAAACAGAAAGTGGTTAAATTCATGTTTAGAATGGCATAATGGAAAGTATACCTTGCACTGGCATTCTGGAGAGCTGGATTCGGCTGTTAGGTGTGTCCCTAAATAGATGTATGTTCCGCTGCAGTTCACTCTGGATGAGAATTTCCTCTTACATAAACGAGAAAATTACATCAGGTGTGGGCTGCCACTTATGTTGATGGTTTCTACTCTCAGTAGGTTCTTCATGCTGTTGTGTAGTCCTCTTTGCCCATAGTCAGCTCCTTTCCCTGTTCTGTATTAGGTAACTCTTTGAAATCTCCATTCTCCCTTACTGGTCTCATACCTTAAAGTCACAGGTTCTGTTAAGCTAGGCATGCACATCCTGGCTGCCGTTTGTCATCTGGTGCCTTTGAGATTGATGTGATGTGCTCTTCCTCTGATCTAAGGCTTATGCCCTTAATTGTTCTTTTTCTCCTGTAGGATCTCGTTAGTAAACTATACCTTATTCCCAGCCTTTTTCTTTCAGTAATTTTCTTTACATATATAAATATGCCCAAGACTTATTTTTTTTAAAAAGGAAAAATAGGAAAATCACGAACACTCCTGCACACACAGCCTTTGTCAGTCCTGCTTCCCCTTACCTCGTTGGCTATTTTCTCTTCTGTGTCTTCTTTGTAGCCTAGCCCTTGCTCGAGAAAGTTAGTCTTTACTGTCTACCTAACTTAACCACACCCTCTCCTCCCCCACCATTTCTAGAAGCAGCTCTCACAGATTTCTCAATCTGATGGACATGTTTCAGTTTAGTGTGTCTGCCCTTTCTGTGACATTTGAACTCTGCCTATCCATTTTTTTATTCATTCGTGTCTTCAGTACTACCATCCTGATTTTTTCCCTCATACTTTTTGTTTTGTTTTTTTGTATACCTTCATCGTTTATTCCCCGTACTTCTGATGAGTCCCTGATTCTCCTCAACTAGATTCTTTTCTGTTTTCCTTAGATTTTAGTCTTTCCCAAAGTTCCACCCTGGGCTTGTTCTTCTCTTTATGCTGCATGCTTTTCCTAGAGAAAATGAAATCTCATTGATTATCTTGGTTTCATCTGTCTCTTGCCTGCTGATAATTTCTTCCATCCGCATATTCAGTTACCTACTTGATTCTAGATCGTTATTTGCATCTGCATAGTGGAACTCTTTATCTACAAAGCCTACAGACTCATTTGACATGTTTAACACTGTATTTTTCTACCCCATGTGTACCATTTGGTAACGTTACTACCATCTGTTTTTTAAAATTTTTTAACGTTAAAAGCATTACTTAGAACTATGGCATAAACACATAGTAAAGATTTATTCAACTCACTAATTAATTAAGGGAACCTGTTAGGATAAGCTGGTTCATATAGCATTTGAGGAACTGGATATTTATAGGCAATTTAATAAAGAACTTTAGATGGTAATGTCCTGTTGGGCAGCAAACTGCAGTCTTTGGGATTACGTCTACTGGTACCGTTGTTTGTATTTCTTCTACATACACATCTGCAAGATAACATGTAAATTCATTGTCTGAAACCCTAATTAATAGGAAATAGCAAATTAATGCTTCTGTCTTCTAGAAAAATTAAATAGTTCCTAGCTGAGCCTGTTAAATAGTGTTTCATATGGCATTGAAAGGGTATGCAGTCATCTTCTTTCTTTATATGTTTCAAATAACTTTTCTTAACCCTTGTCACCAGAGTAAGAAACTTGAGAGACATTTTAATGTGCCCATTCATATATATGCTGAAGTTTGATAAACACAATCCTAGACTTTTTTTTTTTCTCCTCATGGTATAGATTTTGTTGTCTAAATGTTTCCTGATTCCTATCTCTTCATTCACTTTCCATTGTTATCGGACCCTCATCCACCCTTAAGTCTGTTTGGTAACTTAATAGTTGATCTGCTTATCTGTAGGTCTTAAAACCCAAGTTTTTAGCTTTAGGCCCTTCATGATACAGTTCAGACTTATTTCTTAGTTCCACGTTCTTCCCAGATTTTTTTTTTAAAATAAATTTATTTATTCATTTTTGGCTGCGTTGAGTCTTCACAGGTGCTGGCTTTCTCTAGGTGCGGCGAGCCCGGGCTACTCTTCGTTGCGGTGCGCAGGCTTCTCATTGTGGTGGCTTCTCTTGTTGCAGAGCACGGGCTCTAGGCACGCGGGCTTCAGTAGTTGCAGCACACGGGCTCAGTAGTTGTGGCTCGCGGGCTTTAGAGCGCAGGCTCAGTAGTTGTGGCGCGTGGGCTTAGTTGCTCCGTGCGGCTTAGTTGCTCCGCGGCATGTGGGATCTTCCCGGACCAGAGCTCGAACTCGTGTCCCCTGCGTTGGCAGGCGGATTCTTAACCACTGTGCCACCAGGGAAGTCCTCTAACCTTTTAAACTGGACCTTTTCAACCTACTGAGGGTGAAATTAAGTTACTCTTTTTTTTGTTTTTATTTACAGTATTACCTTTGATATTATTTCTCATATCATTTAGCATGTTTTATGATTATTACTCATTTAAGGATTGTTCAGTTAAATTGATTATCTCAAGGAACTATAAAAGGATTAGGACCTTGTAGATATCCCTCCTAGCTTGCAATGTCATGTTCTCTTAATGTTTTGACTTTTTAAAAAAGGGAAACGTAGAATTATTTTTTCTTCATTTGTTCAGTCATATAGTATAGTCATAAAGAGCGTGGGCTTTAGGTCAAACCTGTGTTTGAGTGCTGGCCTTGTAACATATTAGCTTTGCAGCCTTAGGTTTATTACAACCTACTGTGTGCCACAGTTTCTCTAAAGGAAGGTTATTTATTGTCCTACCAATTTTGTAAGGTTGTGAAAATTAAATGAAGAGGCACTTTGCCAGGGACATGGTAAGCACACAATAAACATCACCCATAATCATTTTTATTTTAATATTCACTTTAAAACCTGTATTTTTGCCAGTAAATGTTCTTTTCTAGTGTTACGAAAAATATAATTTGGAAAATATAATTTGGAAATACTATTTTTACATGTTGCATAATATTCCAACATGACATTGGAATGGTTTCAATGCCCCTAAATTGAATTAAATGCTTGAGACCCCATTCTCAGATAACCTAGCTCTTTCCCCTGTACTCAGTGGCTCTTACTCTTATTTTTTCTCTTCAGAACTTTTCTGATTAACTGGAAGAAAGACAATACAATTCTGTCCATTTCCCTAATGCAGACTAACGTTTATCTTTCTAAACTAATGTTTTGTTCAGTAAAGGTTCATGAACCAGGTTGCACTGTTGTATAACTTATACAACTACTAAGAGTTTGACATTTGACTTGTAACTATACTATACATGTTAACTAGTGTTTTTTTGTTTTTGTTTTTTTAACCTCCTTCCTAAATCAAAGTGAAATATAAACTGTCCTAAATGGTTTTATAGAATTTTGGGGGTCATTTTTTTCCTCTCTAATTCCTTTCTTATTCAAGATGTTGGACTTGATGTAGACTTGATGACAACCCCCCCCTTCTTCCTCAGATTCACTAGTCATTTAATTGTGCTAATAGGCACTCATTAAATGGCTGCTGTATGTGTCAGGCACGGTTCCAAGAGCCTTATATATGTTGTCTGTAGTACCCCAATCCTAAATTAATAGTGTTATCTCTAGTTTAATGGAGAAAGAAACAGAGATGAAGGTGTGAAGTATTGTATATGTCTCATTTTTATTAAGTAGCAGAGCCGGGATTTAGTCTAGTGTGGGGATATAGAGCAGTAAGCTCCTTGTGAGCAGGAATTGTTTTATTTGCCTCTATATCTCAATCCCTTGCTCTTAGGGAAACTTAAAGGATATTCATTCCCATTTTAAAGACAGTCGTGTTTGAAGTCCTTTCCATTTTTACTTAAGCAAGAATGACTTCTGTTATAAGCAAGGGTGACTTCCATTCCATTTCATTGTAGAGTTGTTTAATACTGCCCCTGGTACGTTTAACTTCCTGTCCTTTCTCCTAAGATGTAGTCGTATCCTTTTTTGATCTGGTGTATGCAGTTGTTTACATCTGCTATTGCTTGCAGCCTGCAGGTCTGGATGCTGTTACTTGTTGCATGCAGGCAACTTAATTTGGTAACACTTCAGTTTCCTTGTTTGTAAAGTAGGAATAGTAAACAACATGGTTATTAATAAAGGCCCATTGGCACATTTAAATTTTGCTTATTAGAATAAACATATGAATAAAGTGCTATGGAAATTGTGTTTATCACTGTTGCTATTAAACTCCAGTTTTACAGTCTGAAGCCAAACCAAGTCTCTTTGGAGGACCACATCTAAATAGAAGGCATAAGAAATTGGTGGGAGGGGGGCGGGGGGGACACAATGGATAAATAAGATTCCCTTTAAATGTCAATTCTGAAAACTTGCTACAGATACTGCGTTGGGATATTAGATTTTTAGAAAAATGTTATCTTTACTGTGAAAATAATGCAACTTTCCTTCAGTTTTTAGAGTTGCCTATCAAATAATAGATAATAGAAATGTATTAGCTTGGTTTGGGGCTGTTCATGACTGCTCTTGGTCACTAAATTGGAGGTATTTTCTCCAGTCTATCCAGCTTCCTTAATGTGAAAAAAACTTTGCACAAATGATAACCTTTGTTTTCATTTCATACTTTTTTGGCCATTTGACCGGGAAGAATCCTAAAGTTAATTTTTTTCCCTAGCCTTAACCTCTCTTCTCTGATTCTGAGTTGAGAAATTAAAGGAAAAATCAATTCCCAGAATGTTTGCAGTTGAAGTTTCCTTGAAAGAATGTCCTTCATATAAAACTTCGAAAATGAATTTTAAAATGTAGATTAATATGCATTTCTTTTTTTCCTGAAGAAATTCTGTTTGCCTGAAGAGGTAAATACATTTTCACATAAAATTCATATGCCATTTAACCTGATCAGTGAGCAAGCTTGTTGATGCTTAGAGCTGTGAACAAAGTTATCATGAGTTTGTTTTCAGGGCAAGTAGTTTTTTTTAATTGAGGTATAATTGACATCCACCATCATATTAGTTTCGGGGGCACAACACAGTGATTTGATAGTTGTATATATTGCAAAACGATCAGTAACACTAAGTCTGGTTAACATCTGTCACCATACATACAGAATGTTTTTTTTTTAAGATCTGCTTTCGTTGCAACTTTCAAACATGCAATACAGTAGTAATAACTTTTAATCTCCATGCTGTACATTACATCCCCATAGTCATAAGACTTATTTATTTTACAACTGGAAGTTTGTACCTTTTGACTCCCTTTACCCATTTGACCCACCCCCATCCCCTGCCTCTGGTAACTGTCAATCTGTTCTGTGAGTTTGCTTTCAATCTTGAACATGTCAGTGTTTCTCTGCTTTTTCTATTGAATTCAAAGTCATATATGCCATCTCTTTTATTTCAGTGCTTTAGGCATTAACGTCAACGGTTTCATGTGAAAAAGGTCGGTGATTGTTTCCACTGAAACAAAGGCATATATCCATGGTTAGAAGAGTAGTATATTTCAGGACTTGATAGTCAGGGTTATTAATAGACTGGACTTAAACCTTCTAGTTTCAACATTGTGAGATACCTATTAAGATGGAATCTTTGAGTTCATATTCATTTCAGTTTATCGAAACAATTTATAGTAATGCAGTTTTTTATTATTAAAACACATATACAAGTGAGTTTTTATAACTCACTTGTATATGTGTTTTAAAATTTAATTAATAAAATATGGTAGGTGTACTAATTGGTGAAGACAGCATGGAATATTCACATAACAAGAAGGAAATCATTGCATGATGATTTTTAGGCTCTTATCTGGAGTCAAAAGAGGAGTTAAATTTTATGCATTTGAGGTAATGGTGATCTCTGGAGGTGATAGGTCTTCTCCATATCAGGGTTCAGAGGACGAGTTCCTCATCAGATGACTTTGAACTTTCTTCATTTGGAATTGTCTGTAATGTAAGGACTTGAACTTGATCACCCCCAAGGGTCCCTTCTGTCTCTGGATTTGTTGATACCGGGCAGGGGGGCGGAGATCCTATGTGTATTATATGTTACTCTTATATTTACTTTCGGGCAATTCAAACTCCAAAGTTTTACAGAGTCTGGCCATGTTCCTTAAAGATCAATTTATGCTTTAAAAGCCGGTAGCACTTTGGTAAATAAGTGTCTTCTTACTTGCCACTTTTCCTCTCTTAAATTCTGAGAATTATCCATGAACCATCTGGTGCTGGTTGACAAGATCTGAAGGTGTTGGGAGCATCATTAAGGTTACTTTGCTAACTATAAGTCAAATTAACCAGTGTGACTTCTATTCATTTGAATCACTTAACACCCTGTGACATACAGTAGACATTTAATAGCAGGAAGTGGGCAGGTGAGATCTCCTAACCCTGTTTTTTTAAAATAAATTTATTTATTTAATTTATTTATTTTTGGCTGCTTTGGGTTTCCGTTACTGCGAGCGGGCTTTCTCTAGTTGTGGCGAGCGGGGGCTACTCTTCGTTGCGGTGGGCGGGCTTCTCATTGTGGTGGCTTCTCTTTTTTTGCGGAGCATGGGCTCTAGGCGCATGGGCTTCGGTAGTTGTGGCGCGCAGGCTCAGCAGTTGTGATGCACGGGCTTAGTTGCTCCACGGCATGTGGGATCTTCCTGGACCAGGGCTCAAACCCATGTCCCCTGCATTGGCAGGAGGATTCTTTTTTTTTTTTGGTTTTCTGGCCTCGAGGCATGTGGGATCTTAGCTCCCTGACCAGGGATCGAACCAGCGCCCCCTGCGTTGGAGGCAGAGGCTTAACCACTGGATGGCCAGGGAAGTGCCCTGGCAGGAGGATTCTTAGCCACTGCACCACTAGGGAAGCCCAGATCTCCTAACCCTGTTTAATAATAGTATTCTTTGCTTTTTAAAGTGAAAGGAACAGTATCATGCTATTCTCTTGTGTCCATACTGTTTAGCCTCCAAGCAAGATGTTATTGAGATGGTGTTTGAAGTAGTAAAACTTCTTGGATGAATTCTGAAATAGATTGGTCTTTTTATTTAGTTCTTGAATGGGATACAATTGTTCTTTAGATCAGTACAACCAGGAGAGCTCTTTCAAAATGTATGTCCAAGTTCTGCACCCACAGAATCAGAATCTCTGAGGGCAGAGGTCAGGCATTCATTTTTTGACAAAGCTTCTGAGGCGATTGTGATGCTCACCCTTAATTAAGAACACTGTGTTTTCTTTGTAGCAAAATTCACTTTTGAAACGATATTGCTAGAAGTTTAAGACTCATGTTGACCGTGGTTTTTATGGCGGTTTCTGCCAATATAATTTTATCACAAGTATTTTTTTATTCTGAATAAATGTTTATAGTAATAATAATAGTTGGTGTGTACTGAGCCCTTGCTATGTGATAGGAACTGTGTTAAGTGGTTTGTATGGATCTTCTCATTTAATGCTCACAGCTACTCTGTAGGATAAGTTCTTTATCCGCATTCGATAGACTGAAGCACAGAGAACTTTATGTACGAGGTCATACATTTTGTTGGTATTGGAGTTAAGATTTGAACTCAGTGAGAGGCCATTTAACTCCAGAGCCCAGCATTTGTAATCCAGTGACCTACCTTATTGCTTTCAAAGGATAAGTAACAAAAATGACTCCTTTCGTTTCAGACTTAAGACACGCAGTTCTCTTTCTCAAAGTTAGTACCATCTGCAGGGGATACGTTTCAAGCTCCCCAGTGATGCCTGAAACCGTGGATAGTACCAAATCCTGTATATACTATGTTTTTTCCTATACTAATTGGTGGGGAGCATGTATAGTGGTTACATTGGGCAGAGGGATGCTTCACATCCCGAGCAGACAGAGCGGGAGGGCGTGAGATTTCACCACCTACTTGGAGTGTTGTACAATTTAAAACTTAGGAATTATTTACTTTTGAATTTTCAATTTAATATTTTTGTACCAGGGTTGATCAGGTAGGTAACTGAAACCATGGAAAGCAAAACTGGTGATAAGGCGCGTGGGGGGCGGGTTGCTAACAGTCTGTTGTATGAATTTATTGCCACCAATTTTTAATGAGCAAATACTATATAAAGATACATTTGCAAACCTTTTAAATATATATGTACACATAGATGGGAATTATACTGTTTTTCTGCAAGCATATCTTGGAGAGATCTTTCTTTCTCTCCATCAGTGCATGTAGACTGAACCTTCCTCTTTCTCTTTTAATGTTTACATAGTATTTCCTCTTTTTCTTTCTGAAATTGAGAGTAATTATATTAGTAATTTGAACTTTCTGACTGAAGTTTATTTGGTATATTAATTGGTGATGTGGGCATGTGTGACAGAAAGAAACAGTCCTTTTCTACTGAATTGGGTCAACATGTAACTCAAAAGAAAACCCAGTTTCCTGTTACATTGCATGGAATCTCTTAAAATCCAGTAATAGATTTAGTTATGGTTAATTTACATTCTTTTTGGCACAAGTTTCTGTAATGTCATATGATCGTTCCTTCTGTTCCCTCCCCAAGCAATAGAAGTAATTAAAGAACTCTACCTGGAATTTGACTGGAGGCTTAAGAAAAATTGTGTCAGATTTGATTTATAAAAATCGCAATTCTTTCTTTCTGTGATAGTAATATTGGCCTGTTTTGTCAGTTAAACTCATTTTCTTTGAGTGTCAGCATTTTTTCCTGTATAACAATTTCTTATAGAAAGATTAAAAGTTCAAATTAATTAATAACTGTGTTTTGACTAAATTGTTAAGCTTATGAACTGTGTTCACAATTTCTTGTTGCTAACATCTCCATGAGGTAGATAATATACTGATTTTACAGAAGAGGTAAACAAAATCTAGAGATCAAGTTTCTTGTCCAGAGTCACAGCCAGCGCAGCTGATGTTGAAATCCAGGAGATGTAGGACCATTTCTCAATTTACTGTACTTGAGCTGCTTTTTCCTTGTTTCTCCATTAAGACATTATAGTTTTACCATTTCCTTTGTAGTCATTATTTCATTTGTTCACAGCAGTGCTGTGAAGTAAGCATGGTATATGTTGCTTTTATTCTGTGCCTGAGGAATCTGAGGCTAGAGGTTATGGTTTGTACAAAGGCAGACTCCTTTAGTACCCGTTCTATCACAGAACTTGAGCCAAGGTGTTCTGACTTTAAGTGCAGTGCCCTTTACCATGTAGTACTAGATGTGGAAACAGATTTCTACTCGTGCTCTGTTTTTTTTTAAAATTGGGGATTTCTTGGGCGTTCCATGAGAAATCTAAGTTAATTCTATGTGCGGGATTCTGGACCTCATGCCTTGAATTTGATATATTCCTGACACTTTATAACACATTAATCAGCCAGACTTCACGGTTTTTGTTTTTGTTTTTGTTTTTTTTTTAACATCTTTATTGGAGTATAACTGTTTTACAATAGTGTGTTAGTTTCTCCTTTACAACAAAGTGAATCAGTTATACATATACATATGTTCCCATATCTCTTCCCTCTTGCGTCTCAGACTTCACAGTTTTTAATAAGACACTGCAGCATTGGTGAAGGCTGTACAATCAAATTGTTTACATAACATTTCCCCTTCATCTTTGATGCCCCTCATTTGTTTTTGGTGTTGTACTATGTATAGTTGACATTTTATTTTTTTCTCCTTTTTTTCCCCCTTTTAGTGAATGGTAGTGTCTAGAAAGGGTATGTCCCTTCAAGAGAGAGGTGCCAATGTCCAACCGGCCTAATAACAATCCAGGGGGGTCACTGCGACGTTCACAGAGGAACACTGCCGGGGCCCAACCACAAGACGACTCGACAGGAGGAAGGTATGTATTTAATGGTAATTAAATGGTAATTTCAACCATTTGTGATCCCTTCCTTTACGTATGTTGTGACTTGATTTATTTACCTTATTGAAAGGAAGCTTCTTTGTTTTAAGATCTTGAGTTTTGGTAGCTAGCTTTTTGAGTTTTTTTCCCCCGTCTTACTTTTTGACAACACATGGACACTGACAGGCTGGCAAGGCCGTCTGACTTGTGTTAGCGCATCGATTCTCAGCGTGTGGTGTTGAGCTGATCTTTTTAGTTGGAGTCGTTGTATAGGAGGTAGTGTGAAGAATCGATACATTCTCTTAAATGCAAGATTTTGTGTCTGATTTAGCTAAGAACTGTCATTTTATGCATAAAATACTCAGAATTGCTTGAGCCTAATTTTCAGTCCATGGACTAATCATGGTTAGATTATAATAGATTATGGCTAAACTCTAATAAGATTACCTGATGCAACATTTTGAGATATTACCATGTATATTGTCTACTAAATTATTAAAAAAAAATGGTAAATGTCAAATGTAAAGAAGATATTGAAATACATCTTGTTCATGTCAGGTGATTTAATTGGTTAAACGTTTGGACTTTGGACTAGGACAGCTTTGTGTGCAATTTCTGCCTCTGCCTTTAAATAGCTATGTGTCCTTTGTTATATCTTTCAGGAAACCTCAATTTTTTAGTCCACACAGTGGGGTATCTGTTTCATAGGGTTACTAGTTAACTTCAGTATTGTTAACATGTTAAACTGTGAGAGCAGTGCTTAGTACAGAGTTCTGTTGTAGATTTTTTAGCTTTTTTACATTTAGATTGTTCTTTGGGGGCAGGCACACTTAACTTTATTTATGCTGTTGATTAGAAAAATCACTCCCCCATTATAAAAATGTTACATATTTTACAGAATTTGGAAAATACAGAAAAGTATGAAGAAAAACATCACAGTTTCACAGTCCACTTGTAGTCACTGTTAACATTGGCCTATTCCTCCTTAGTTGCTCTTTTTTTAAGGCATGTATGTGTGTATACATGTGCACACATGTGCACCTAAGTTATGCACACCTTTCAAACAATTACAGTTTTGTACATATTAATCCTCAGGTTATATTTAGACCCTTGCATATGATCGACAGACATTTTGCACTGTCACACAGTATATTACTTCTGAATCCACAGTGACGTTTCAGCACCATTATCTTTTCTACACATCAGTGATAATGTTGTAAAATTATTTAAATGTTTTATTATATGATGTATTTAAAAATATGAGTGGAAAACAAATGGACATGGTTAATACTAGTTATTAAAATGCATTGGCTTAAAAGTTGTAACCAGGATGGAACTCAGATTTGTAGATTGGCAGATGTTTCCCTGAAGTTCATGTGCTTTAAGACAGTCGATGATATGCTCAATTGTGAAGGAAAATAATAAAATTTCAAAGCGTGTTTGGAATGGAGAAACACGCGAAAGAATATAAAGCAAGGTATAATTCGGGTTTTTATAGCTTTAATCTCTCCTCCCTTTCAGTAATGTGGCCCCATTTCAGCTCTCATGATTTCAACTTTTACGTGTCTTTAAAATACATTTCCCCACAAAAGTAGTACACAAAAGAGGGCCTATTCACTTTTTTAAAGCCTAGTATCATATGTGTTGTTTCCTGTGTCTTTAAAAATTGTTTAAAAACAGGACTTTTAAAGTCTTCATGTTCAGTTGTGTGTGGTTAATACCATAATTTAGTAATAACTTTGAATATATAGATTTTCCCTATTTTTATGTGGATAAGTATAATTATGATGAGGGCATAGAAATTTAGAACTTTAGCCAGAAAGTCTTATCAGTTTGGCTAAGAATGCAAATTAGAAGATATTTGCGCATCTGAATTTCATTTTGCCATTTTAGACAGCTTGATTCTTTTGTTTGTGATACAGTCTCAGAGCTGGAAGGGACCTTTTCATCAAACCCCAGACTGATTTTTGAAGCCCCAGTAGAGTGTGCTATGCTAGCAATTATCTAACCTCTGAGAAACCTCTCCAGTCATTTTGGGGAGTGAGTGGATTGGGGTTAATTGGGAGAGAGCAATTACAACTGTATTTTTATTCTTTTAGTCTAACTTCTGTTGCTTAGCTTTCCTATAAGTAAAATGCTGTTATTGTGGCTTCTATTTCCAAAAAATAGTGGCTTTGGTCTTGTGAATGTATTCAGAGTGATACAAATAGTGGTAATAAATAACAGCACCTACTACAGCAGCACTGGTGGAGTATTTTTAGTTAAGCCATTTTCTATACATATTCTTTCAATTTGAGACTCACAGAAACTCTGTCTGCTAAGTATGTAGCCCCTGTTTTCTAAATGTGGTAGCTTGCTCAGCTTTACATGGCTGGTATGTAGAGTCAGGACTTGATTCCTGACCTCTTTGCTTGCAAGTCGGTGATTCCTTTCATTGTGCCAAACTGTTTTTACTGCACAAACCACTTGATCCAAATGATGAAGAAGGACTTAGCGGAGGGTATGAAGTACTTAGAATTGAAGAGTATTAACTCATTCAGTTTAGAATTTAAGGAGCAGTTTTTCCCTCCTAGAATTTTTTAATTCATTCATTTTTGATTCACTGTTTTCTCCCAAACTTGCATTAAGTTGTCTTCTATGTGTAGCTTCCTTCCTGTGACCACTCCTGCCCTTTTCCTAAATCAAGGTCACTCACTTTTTTTTTTTTTTTTTTTTTTTAAAAGAAGAAACGTTTTAGTTCACCCTTAAGATAAAAGGAAGTTGGATATTTGGGAAATATTTATTTTCTCCTTATTATTCCCTCTGTTCTTTTTCACCCATCCTTCATCTCTGTCCATAATTGAGCTAGATTATCTTCCTCCTCTTCTATTGTTTTTCTCTTTTCCTTTCTTCCATAATTTTTTGGGCTATCGTTGCTCTGTTCCTCTCTTTTCTGTTCTCTTTTTCTTCTTTAGGAAATCACTCACCTCCACTGCTTGTCTGTGGGCTTGCTCTCAGGGATACTACCTAGTCTTTCCCACTTCTAGCACAGGTATTTGTAGGCTCTCCCTCCCTCTTTGCCATGCAGTAGCATTTTCATTATATCATGTGCTTTTTCTTGTTTTTTCTCAAATGTCAGCGGTGGGATTGAATTCAATTTTATAGCAACTTTGGTTGAGATTGCTGTAGTGAAGGTTTCTTCTACATTGTTTTTGTTATAAAAACGCAGCATGTTGAGAAAAGAAAATTGGGATGCTTCAGGAAAATAAAAGAATTAAGATAAATTCAATCCATCCCCTGAAAGATAATGATGGTTAGTATTTCTACTCCATGATTTTCCTTGATAAGAAAGCCCATGATATAAATTAGGGCCTCTAGTCCCATTCTCCCCCCACCCCAGTTTTTTTCTGTAAAATATGTTACTGCTGTGCCTATCACATTTGAGTATTAGTCTGATTTTATCAAGTCAGATTCCTGAAATGGGTTTATAGGACCTAAGGATATGAATATTTTGAAGACTTTTAACAGAATGCTACATTGTGTTTCAGAAAGATTGAACCGCTTTGTTCTCCTTTTTTGATTAAACCAATTTATACTCCTACTAATACTTTGTGAGAATGCCTATTTCGCCAAATCCTAGTCAGTACAGCACACCATTTTTAAGCAGAGTTTGTGGAGAAAAGGGTTCCTTTGGTTAAAGTTACCATTTCTTTGGTTACTTTAGAGTTGAAGATCTTCCCCACATATTGGCCATTTTTATTTATTTTATGAGTTGTCTGTTAGTGTCCTTTGTTTTAATTTTGGAGATGCTTGCTGTTTTATTAGAACCCTTTATGGGAAGGGTATCAACCTACTGACATGGGCAAGTATTTTTTGCTAGTTTTATTACTTGTTCTGGTTTGTTTTAATTTATAGTAGATTTTAAATTTAGATAGTCAAGTCTATCAGCTCTTTGTTTCTTTTCTTCCTTTGCCTTCTCCATACCCAGAATAAAATTTTCTTCTCAGTTCTGTTATGGTTCCATTTTTACATTTTATTGTAATCCGTCAATGTTTTTTTTAATGGTGTGAGGAAATGCTTGAATCCAATCCACCCCACCTTCTCACCCCCAGTACAAAATTTGTCTGCAAAGTTTTGATAGTTATTTATTACTGAGTAATAAATTATGAGATCTAAAGGTTATAGCTTTCTGTTAACATTGTCAAAACAGGGATTTTTTAAAGCCAGCATTAATTATACAGGAAGAAATAGATTTGTATTTTGCTTAAAAAACTATTTCAAAGGGATGGGATACAGAAATACACAGAAAGAAAATAAATATCATCCAGAGATTGTGTTAATATTTTGATTTTTATCTGTTATTTTTTGGGAGGGGGGAGGATCTGAGTTCCCTGACCAGTGATTGAACCCTTGCCCCCTGCAGGGAAGTCCCTATCTGTCTTTAAAATACAGTTTAGCATGTAGCTGATTACACTGTAAATACTTTTGGATCCTACTTTTTTCACTCAGTATCCTAACGAACATTTTCTCTTATCATTATGATTTTTTTGGTAATTGTTTACAGATGGTCACATGATTTGCTGAATCAGTGCGCAACATTTTCCACTATTAATTTTCATTTTTTGGATAGTTAGATGGTTGCAATGGGAAAAGTTTTCGCTTATGCTTAAATGTTTGCAATTTTGTCATCTCTTAAGAGATATGTTCCCAGAAGTGAAATTGCTTGGTCAAAGCGAGTTTTTTTATGGTCAACTTATTTCACATAAATTTTTTTCTCCAATTTACTTATCACCGTCAGGAAAAAGAGTGCTTTTTCTCATCATTCTATTTGTGTTATCTCCATTTTGCATTTTCCTGCTAATTTGATATGGAAAAATTGCATCAATTTCATTTTATTGGTGTTTCTATAGTAATGAGATGTTAAACATTAGAAAAATAGGTTTAAGGAGTGAGATCTGAGTGAGAATACTTCTTGATGTAAATGTACTAATAAGTTTTCATATGTTGTTAATCTTCCTTTGAACCACGATACAGGAGAACTGAACTTTTAATTTGTTCAGCTGAGGTTAGCCCCTCTTCTTGTGTAATGATTTCCCTCAGTTCTTCACCCATGTATTTTGAGTGGTAGTTAATTTTTTCCACCGGGTTCTTACTCGGCTCCTGGCTCCCCATTGCCTTTTGCCAAAGCTGGGAGAATCTGCAGTCTTCATTTATTCTGAGCTCAGTGATGGGACTGAGGTGGTCATTTGATCCACGCCGGAAAAAACTGAAAGCTTTTCCCTTTCTGGTAGCACAGGGAAGATGTGAATCTGAAGTTGCCAACTGCATGTCTCCTGCCTTATGGAAGATGATGGACAGTCAGAGAAAAGCAAATATATTAGAGATTATGTGTGATTAAAGTTCTGACTAGTTTCAATTCCTTAGTTCTTCAGAGCTGTGTTGACTCTTTTCTCTAGACTTGCTTATTTAACTGTTTGGATTCTGGAGGTATGCGTGCCTTATTTTAATAAAGCCTCTGTTTTTGGCTTTAGAGCTAAAGAGCCCTGCCTTGATGTACTTGCAGTACAAACTCAGTATAAGATTGTATGGGGCTTCCCTGGTGGCGCAGTGGTTGAGAGTCCACCTGCCGATGCAGGGGACACGGGTTCGTGCCCCGGTCCGGGAAGATCCCGCATGCCGCGGAGCGGCTGGGCCCATGAGCCGTGGCCGCTGAGCCTGCGCGTCCGGAGCCTGTGCTCTGCAACGGGAGAGGCCACAGCAGTGAGAGACCCGCGTACCGCAAAAAAAAAGATTGTATTCATCCATTTGTAGAACACCATGCTAGTAATACTGCACCATGCTAGACGGTAATTATAAAAATTAGAGTAGACTAGCCTTTGTCACAAGCAGTTTCCAGTTCAGTAGGGGAAATGGGCATGTAAGTGGTTATTAAAGTCAAGTGAGAAACATTTCTAGTGATGACCTCATTGATGGGGCTTTGAAGGCCGAAGAAGCAGTTGTAAAATGGTATGTGTCAGCCATATTTGTCTCTACTTGAGACGTGGAGTCATTAGTTATTTCCAGAGTGGATATGATTTCTCATTTTTCTGTGTCTTTTGTTACTTTGCTCACAAGTAGTAGGTGTTCAGCAAATACTAGTGTTGAAATCAGGAGATTTACTTCCTTGGCATTTTTAGGCACAGATATATGACTTTGTTTTACTGAAATGGTCATGAAAAGGTCATTGACTGGAGTGAAGGCCAGTTGAAATAGGGCCTGGTTTAAATGGGCTATGCGACAAGGTGCCTGGATTGTGCTACAGTAACAAACAGCTCCTAAATATTAGTATAAAAATCTAACCACTAGGAAGCTTGTCCGTCCTCCATTACCTGCAGGCTCTGCTCCGTCTCCGCACATTCAGGTATTCAGGTATCACTGCTGTGGTGGCAAGAGAATATGCTCACTTGCTCTCTGGCTGTCCAAGGCTTCCCTCAGAAGTGATCCATTTCCACTCATGTTCCTTGACCGGAGCAACTTACATGGTTGCACATAACTTCCAGGTGGTTTGGCAGGTATCATCCTACTGTGTGTCTGGAAAGAAGAGAAATGGAATATTTGCAAACAGCACCTGGTAGCTATCGCAGGCTGTTTAACACCATTTTTAAATTTTTATTCTTGCTCCCATGTCTGCAACAAACCGTTTATTTCCCTAAATTCTCCTTAGGGCAGCATGGCCATGCAATTGTGTGTTGTTCTCTTCATTCTCCTACTTAATTAACCAGTATGGGTGCCTTTTAATTTTCATTTTTAAAATTTATTTATTTTTTTTTGGCTGCGTTGGGTCTTCGTTGCTGCGTGCAGGCTTTCTTTAGTTGTGGCGAGCGGGGGCTACTCTTCGTTGCGGTGCGCAGGTTTCTCATTGCGGTGGCTTCTCTTGTTGTGGAGCACGGGCTCTAGGCGCGCTGGCTTCAGTAGTTGTGGTGCATGGACTCAGTAGTTGTGGCTCGTGGGCTCTAGAGCTCAGGCTCAGTAGTTGTGGCGCGTGGGCTTAGTTGCTCTGCGGCATGTGGGATCTTCCCGGCCCAGGGCTGGAACCCATGTCCCCTGCATTGGCAGGCGGATTCTTAACCACTGCGCCACCAGGGAAGCCCTGACTTTTTAAATATTCCTTTTTTGGTGTTCCTTCTGTCTCCTTTTTTATCCTGACCTTTGCTCAGTCAGATGGAAGCTCAAGCTTCCTCATCTTTGGGAGGAGGAGAATGAATGTTAAGGGGAGACGGTGTGATGTGACAGTGACTTCATTGTTTCTTAGGACTAAATTGAAACCACTTTAAAAAACAATTTATACTAGAGTTGGCCCGGTAACTTGTCACTTGCTCCTTTCAGTAATGGCGAATCTTACTGCATAATTATGCACTTTGAGTTTCACCCAAAGAACCACGTGTGCACATGCTTTTCCACTTTTTGGGCCGCTTTGGTAATGCTCAGAAGGTTGGTCTGTCCCCTCAGGCCTTGTGCTGGGAGGCAGGATTGACAGTGTTATGTTCAACAGTGGCATGGTTGTCTTGGTCTAAAGAGGAACAGAGGCTCCTTTTTTCTAGGTAGAAGTTATGTGCATTGGATTCTTAATAGTATCCATGTTAAATTATTTCTTGGACCAACAAAGTAATATTTTATATATTGTGTAATTTTCTCTGCATTATATATTTCTTGCTTTAATCATCAAGTGTGAAATTTTGTCCAAAAGTCACTTCATAAACATATTGCAAACCTATAAGGCATCAGCTGCCATAGATTATTTCATATCTTAAATGACGATTTGCTCTGATTCTCCTGTCTCTCAGTATTGAAGGAATCTGATGTTCCACACCACTTTTTACAAATGCTTTCTCAGTCTCAGAATGCTTTCCTAGAGTATCAGTGTGACTAAAAAAATAAATATATGCAAATGCTTCTTCAGTAATTGAACAGCAAATTTCAATATCATATATGGAAGGCCATTGCTTTTGAAGCAGGAGGGAAAACATGTGATTTTCTTCTATTTTTCTCATATAGCATCTCCAAAGCCTTAAGCCATTTATTTTGACATATACAATCAGGAACAGAAATACTGGCATGGGCAGGAAAAATTTAATAACTAGATGCTGGCCTTTTACTTTCACCACTAAGCCCCTAGATGTAACTGTGGGGTTTCAGATTTAGGGATTTGGAATACCTGGGCTCAATCTCACCTTTCCTGCCCAAGGGCTGGGTGATTTGGGGCAAGCCTCCATTCTCACATCTTTAAAATGGAAATATACCTGCCTCCCGTGTCATTTGAGGATTAAGCTAGATAATGTCTTTAAAGAATCAGTATAAAGCTTATCACATAATCACACCTTTAAAATTATTTATTCTGTGTTTTTGGGTTTTTTTGGATTTTTTTTTTTTTTAATTTTTTACTCTTTTTTTTTTGGCTGCGTTGGGTCTTTGTTGCTGCGCACGGTCTTTCTCTAGTTGTGGCGAGCAGGGGCTACTCTGTTGCGGTGTGCGGGCTTCTCATTGCAGTGGCTTCTCTTGTTACAGAGCATGGGCTCTAGGCACGCGGGCTTCAGTGGTTGCAGCACATGGGCTCAGTAGTTGTGGCATGCAGGCCCTAGAGCGTGCGGGCTTCAGCAGTTGTGGCGCATGGGCTTCAGTAGTTGTGGCACATGGGCTCAGGAGTTGTGGCGCATGGGCTCAGGAGTTGTGGCACGTGGGCTCCAGGGCTCGTGGGCTTCAGTAGTTGTGGCACACAGGCTTAGTTGCTTCATGGCCTGTGGGATCTTCCCAGATCAGGGATTGAACCCGTGTCCCCTGCATTCGCAGGCAGATTCTTAACCACTGCACCACCAGGGAAGTCCTCTGTGGTCATCTTAATACATTTTTATCCAGGTATTTATAAAAGCCAGTATAGTTCATGAGATAGTATTGTATCACTAGTCTATCACTAATCACTAATTTACTTTTATTATCTCAGTGTTTATACCCGTCACTGAACTAATTTATTTGTGAAAGGTGGGGGCAAAAGTAAATTGAGCTGTGAGATTCCCTTTGAGGGGGTGGGCATCTTTTCCCATGGTTTTTGTTTGTTTGTTTAAATATGAATTTTATTTATTAAAAAAATACAGCAAGTTCTTATTAGTTATCTATTTTATGCATGTTAGTGTGTATATATGGTTTTGATTTTCAGTCCCTCTGCCTTTTTTTCTTTGCACAATAACTTAAAGTTATTGTAGTTTACTCACCCGTTCTCAGTATACCCAGATTGTTGAACATATAAAATTTTGGCTTTTGCCTGTTTCCAACCCTGTTGTTAGTCTTTTACTCCAAGCTATGATTAAGAACAAAATCCTTCCACAAGGCATTTAAGCCCTAGCCTGTCCTTCCAACCTTGTTTCCTAATGTGTCTCTGTGCTCAGGGAAATTCATATCATTTGCCAGGTGCCAGGTGGGTTTTAAAATTTGCTGCCTCTGCCCTTGTCTATGCTGCTTTTAAGCGGAACACTCTTTTTCCTCAGCTTTTCATTCTTCAGGGTGTGGTTTAAATGCCATGTGGTCTATAAAACCTGTATTTTCCCGCTAAGAGTAATTTCTCCCTTTGTTGTGAACTTTATAGCACTTGGTACATCTCTTTGTTTTATGAATTCTAACCTCTTTGAGGACGGGACCCAGTGTAGTGTGTTGTCAGTATTTATGTGCCCTGTCGTGACTTGCATATACTTGAGTTGGGAAACCAAGTATGTGCAAGTATGAATTGAGTAGCTTGGTACAGTAGTTCTCAACTCTATTCGATCTAGTGCTCCCACTCTATAGTGTGTATCATACAATGTAAACATCTTTATTTTGATGCTCCTTTAGCATCTTGAATTAAGAAGTATATAAAAAGCCTCCCTCCACAGTTTAGAAACATGAATATAAGGTACAAGCATTTTACAAAGGTGAAAATAAACAAGTGAAAGGAAAACAGTTGATAACAAAATAACATTATTTCAGTAGGTAAATGCGGGTACTTGACAGAAGATGACACTATATTCAGATGCTTGCATCTATATTTGAATTTATTGAATGTGACAGCTGCAACAACAGACTTAAATGCTGTAAGCAGCATTTTCATTATAAACCTTTCCAAAATGATGCGTGACTCTTGGTCAAGCTGCAAAAAAACAGGTATAATCTTTTGTGGATTCCCATGCATTCCTGCAAAATTTAAGTATATAGAGAACCATGCAAAACAAATCTAAGCTGAGAAATTATAAACCTGTTTTTCCCCTATGTCATGGCCAGATTTTAAGTTTTTTTCATAAGGTCTTCATATATTATCAAGGCTATTCGAAATATATGGGTGATGAGGCAGTTTTTCACTGTGTCTCCATGGTTCTGTGTATTGCATGACATCTGCTACCTCTGGTCCTTAACCTGCTAAAAATGCCAACAGCACCACTGTTCGCCAACATACTGTTTCAAAATACTCCCCAGAGGAGGAACCACTGCTGTTTTGTTTTTTTTTTTTAAACCACTGCTTTTTAAGATAAATAAGGAGTTCTAAATTACAGAATTATTTGGGCTAGCATTTCTCCATAACTGAACATAGGAACATTGGTCAGACTACTCAGCTTCTGTCTTGTGACTGAAATAGAAACTAGTACATTTTACAGAGAACATTAGTGAGTTTTTTGTTTAACGTGGTTTAAGTGAACTTTCCACTTTGATTATTGAAAATCAGGGGCTCACTTATAATATGAATTTTAAAGCGTTATAAACAAAGCATTAAATTTTTGGAACACAAAACTATAATGTTATAATTCTGTATAATTCTGTATAATGTATAATTCTGTATATAAAATATAAGCATAAAAACGTCTGTATACACATGCACAAACAAATTTGGAGATATAATTAAGTACCAAATCATTTATATTTGGTAATATGTACATATATTTGAGTTGTATGTCTGGCATAGATATTAATTTCAAAGAAAATCCAGGAACTGTAATACAAGGAATTAACTAGCTCTTTGTAACTAGCCACCTTCCTCATTTTGTCTAAGATTAGAATAAGAATACTTTTTCTACAAGGTTTTGGCCTCTTTTAGATGTCCTCTGGACTAGAGATGGTTTCTAATCTTTAAGACTACCAAGTCAAGTATCTAGAAGGGACAGTCACTACAATTTGAGTATCTAGAAGGGACAGTCACTACAATTTGCCTAAAAAAGTCAGCAAGAGGCATTTGAGACTTGCTTTCAAGTTAATCTTGAAAGCCCATAACCCAGAGTTGATTATAGTATGCTCTGTTGCAACCTGGGTTTCTTTAACGTGAGTTGGCGCTCAGGTACTTGGTAAATAGGAAAATGGTGTCAGTATGATGTGGAAGTAGTGTCAGGTCATAGGCAGTTTCTCCTCTAGTGTTAATATATGAACTGGTAATCTATATGAAGTCTTACGAAAGACCTGGAAATAGTGCCGAAATGAGTTAAAGAAATCATTTAGTGCAAGAAATAGCTAGTTCAGTGGCTTCCGGAACCACCACACTTTGCACTGGTAACACTCCCAGGAAGCTCAAAACCATTTACTCCTGTATTTATAAAGAAAGAAAATGACAAAAATGGAAGTCTCCCCCAGAATTATATTTTTAATTTTGTCGAAGCTGGTCCTGAAAGAAAATGTCTTGAAAAATTTACACTTAAAGGAGAAAGTACAAAAATAAGACTCTAATGAGAGGACCAACTGGGATTATTGGTGCAAATGTTAGTGAAGGTTTAATCTTTTACTAAAATTGATGACGTTTTTGTTAGGACTCTCACTGCAAAATAACATAGGTTTGAGTGCTCTGTTTCCAATCTTATTTTCACCATTAGTCCAGTTATTTTTAGTGGGTGATTTTGCAGAGCATGAGATTTTTTTTTTTCCAGCAACATCCATAGGTTGATGTAGAAGCTCCTGAATATACTTGTGCCCCTGCTCCATCCACCCACCCAACTATCTTGGGCTATAATTCACTAAATGGGCTCATTCTGGTGCCACTTAAGAGTTTGTCATGAATTTTATGGTCTTGTTCTGCAAATTTGATTTACAGTGGATATAACTTTTACGGGTCTTAAAGAGATTATGTTTTTTCATGTTAAACAATAAGGTTTGATAAATGAGGGAGTTGTTAAAATGAGCTAAAAGGCATCAAGACTCTTTAGTGCTGAATGCTGTTATACTCTAATTGGCTTTTCTAATTGGGTATTATTACTTTATGGAGATTTCCTAATGGGCATGATAAAATAGAGTCCCACTTTGGGAGGGCCCATATTGTTACTTGTGGTAACCATCTGGTTGCTTACTCCTCTTGTGGTAAGTCAGGGGTTGGAAAACCCATGGGTCAAATCCAGCCTACTGCCTGCTTTTTTGTTTTGTTTTGTTTTGTTTTTGCTGTATGCGGGCCTCTCACTGTTGTGGCCTCTCCCGTTGCGGAGCACAGGCTCCGGACGCGCAGGCTCAGCGGCCACGGCTCACGGGCCCAGCTGCTCCGTGGCATGTGGGATCTTCCCGGACCGGGGCACGAACCCGCGTCCCCTGAATCGGCAGGCGGACTCTGACCCACTGCGCTACCAGGGAAGCCCTAATGTGATTTTTAAATTTTCAAGGAATACAGCAAGGAATATTTTAAATTTTATTATGAAGTGAAGTAGAAATTGTGATTCAATTAAAAGATTAATCTATGGCAAACTTTACAAAAATAAGAATGTAGAGAACCTGAATGTTGTAATGTATAAATATTATTCTGTGGATATTAAATTGTATACCTGAAAACAACATTTTACTTCCCTTTTTAAAAAATAACTATGAAATGATTTGCAAATTTACTCAATATTATTCCTTAAAAAAAAAAAAAAAGTAGAACTCTGATATCTGTTACTAGAAATGTAACAAAAACCAAAAGCAAGTCCTGGAAACTAAATCTCTCAAACAAGAAACTCATGGGATAAAGCAAAATTTCAGTCTGCCAGTGTAGGAATATCTAGGAAAAATAAAAACTAAATCACAGTTTATAAAACTCTTATAAGGTTCAGCTTGGATACACCCAGAGAAAATATAACATATACCGTGGGGGGAAAAATCATTACTTAAAGCAAAGACTACGACACACAAAAGACTATAGGTTACTATAGTTTTTTAGTAGTTGATCTTTAGAAAGTACTATTCTTTTATGGATTAAAACCTTAAAAATGAAAATGATAGTATGGACCCAAGAAATATTTACTTTCATTGAGAAGCTAATGCCATATCTTCTTTCAAGAATCCAGTATTGAGTTCTTCTGCAATAATGAAAGAAAACAATAAAGATACTGAGACCAGAAACCTTAGATCATCTTTTTGAAGAGATGGTGGAACACTTATGATATGTTAAGAAGAACTGTACGGCATCCTTATATGTTCAGTTAGAGTTATCGTGTAAGGCGTTCAGTGACTCATTTCTAAATTCCTTTGAGATCATTTTCAGATTGAAGGCCTTTAAGATTTTTTTTTAACAAAGTAAACAGCTTTGGTATTAATGAAACTTTATTATTCTCATTAGAATATGCTCTTTTATGTTATTTACATGAAGGATGGATATTGGCCGTGAATTACATAAATTGCATCTGTTCCGTTAATATCTCACCTCTGGAACACCAACTTTCCTGGGTATATATTCGTGCATGCTTCCTTTGCTTGTGTAAATCTCATGTGACCTTTGCCAGAGGTTAAACATCTAACAACTGAAAACAGTTTCTTCATGTCCCTCAAACTTGCTCTTAAAACAATGCTGGCATAAGGATTTGATTTATTATAAATATAACCCAACCATGTATCAACGGTGCAATTGTTTTGAATGTGTTTGGAATATTTTGTGGTAAATTCTTTATCTTTTTATCTAGGACTTGGTTTTTTGGTGTACTTCGTCTGGTTATAAAAAAATCTTAACTCTTGGGTGTTTAGGGGGTTGGTTCTAAAAGGTAATTTCTTTGGCCAATTATTTGATAGAATAATAATTTAATTATAGAAATATTTGGGAAAAGGGTAGAGTCAATAATGAAGAATTGGGAAGCTTTTTTTTTTTTTTTTTTTTTTTTTAATGAAAAAAGATTTCACTTTCAGTGTTGTATTTGCCTCTCATTTTCCTGATAGATTTCTGTTTTGGTTTTCTGCTGACAGGTCACATTTAGGGCAGGCAAAACATAAGGGATATAGCCCTCCTGAGAGTAGAAAATCTAATTCTAAGGCACCCAAAGTGCAGTCTAATACTACTTCTGAACTGTCAAGGGGACACCTTTCTAAAAGGTAAATCTTCACATTGCTTATACATTTTTCAAGGCAGAATTATTTGCATTTGAATCATTGCATAATATTAAAACGTTCCAGGTTATGCCAAAATGTTACGATACATGTTTTCATTATTATCCGGTTATAACTTTTAGGATTAATAGTGAATCACCTCTGCAGTGATGTCAGTGCAACATACCCCAGATAGTGCTTTATTCTCCTTGATTAGAGAGCTGCGAGTTTCTCCTTTTGCCTAACAAACCATTATAGGCATCTGAAATGCCATATTAAATCCAGTTTTTCTTAGTTTTTTTATTGTCAGAGCCACAGATCAGTGATGTCTTAAGATCTAATTGATAGGAGTCTTTGGAAAGGAATGTGACTGTAAATATTTGATACTACAATATAAAACTTTCTAACCTTCATTTTGAAAGTGTATATGTTAATGCTTATTTATTTTAAGCTTTGACAAAGAAGTTGTGTTTGTAAATAGAGTATTGATATTCTAGTTTCAACTGGTTCTGAACTACTAAGTAAGCATTCTTTTTCTTGTAATCCTAATTCTTGTTTTATGATTAGGGGAGTTAGTGTCAGTAATCTTTGGGCTAAAGAATTAGCCTGATCTTCTAGTATTTTACCATCCAAAGTGTCACCCTCCCCCCACCCCCACCCCTTTTTTTCCCCTCAATTTTGAACCATTTGCAAGCCTATGTTTATTTAGTTACTGGACTTACCAGGAAAACTTTTGCACTTAAAAAAAAATCCTATTTCCACAGATTTGAGAAGTTAATAAATAAGTATTATATGACAGGTTTAACGATGGCAGGCTGATATTAACTCTTGTCTTATCTAACCTCTTAGAAGCTGCAGTTCATCATCTGCTGTCATAGTCCCACAACCAGAGGATCCAGACAGAGCCAATACTTCAGAAAGGCAGAAAACGGGGCAGGTGCCTAAGAAAGACAGTTCTCGAGGAGTGAAACGCAGTGCTAGTCCAGACTACAACAGGACCAATTCTCCTAACTCTGCAAAAAAACCCAAAGCACTTCAGCATACTGAATCTCCCTCAGAAACAAGTAAGCCACACAGTAAGTCAAAGAAGAGACATTTAGACCAGGAGCAACAACTGAAATCTGCACAGTCTCCATCAACAAGCAAGGCTCATACCAGGAAGAGTGGGGCAACTGCTAGTTCACGGAGTCAGAAAAGAAAGAGGACAGAGAGTTCTTGTATAAAGAGTGGTTCTGTGTCGGAAGCAACTGGTGCCGAAGAGAGATCTGCAAAACCTACCAAGCTGGCTTCAAAATCAGCCGCCTCAGCCAAAGCTGGGTGTAGCACCATCACTGATTCTTCTTCTGCTGCCTCTACTTCCTCCTCGTCTTCTGCTGTAGCCTCAGCCTCCTCTGCTGTTCCACCAGGTGCCAGGGTGAAACAAGGAAAAGACCAGAACAAGGCCAGGCGTTCCCGTTCAGCATCCAGTCCCAGTCCAAGAAGAAGTAGCAGGGAAAAGGAACAGAGTAAAACTGGTGGCTCTTCAAAATTTGATTGGGCTGCTCGTTTCAGCCCTAAAGTTAGCCTTCCTAAGACAAAACTGTCTCTTCCAGGGTCTTCTAAGTCAGAGACATCAAAACCTGGACCTTCTGGATTACAGGCCAAATTAGCAAGTAAGTTTACTTGAAAGATCTTTTTTTTTTTTTTTTTTTTTAAATTAAAGAAAATTTCTCTGGGTTTGTCAGGAGGGATCAGGTTTTCAAGGTAGTCAGTCTGAGGCAGTTTTAGATTTATTACTGTACCTGTATCTGTACACAAAGTGTATAAAAATTGATATACCACATTTAGTTTTATGGAGATGGATAAGGAATGCTCCCGCCTTATTACTAAATTTTCATGTTTTAGTATCTTTCTTTATCTTTGCAGCATTTGCTACTTATTTTCTAATGTCAGAGTAGGACAGCAAGTTGGTTTTTCTCCTATAACCAGAAACAAAACTGTTTTAGTTATGAGTTGGTCATGACCACAGTTGGAGATCAAATGCTCTTTTAAATTAAAGAAAATTTCTCTGGGTTTGTCAGGAGGGATCAGGTTTTCAAGGTAGTCAGTCTGAGGCAGTTTTAGATTTATTACTGTACCTGTATCTGTACACAAAGTGTATAAAAATTGATATACCACATTTAGTTTTATGGAGATGGATAAGGAATGCTCCCGCCTTATTACTAAATTTTCATGTTTTAGTATCTTTCTTTATCTTTGCAGCATTTGCTACTTATTTTCTAATGTCAGAGTAGGACAGCAAGTTGGTTTTTCTCCTATAACCAGAAACAAAACTGTTTTAGTTATGAGTTGGTCATGACCACAGTTGGAGATCAAATGCTCTTTTTTGGTATCGTACATTCATTTCGTTTTTAAAATAAATTTATTTATTTATTTAGTTAGGGCTGCTTTGGGTCTTCATTGCTGCGCACGGGCTTTCTCTAGTTGCAGCGAGCGGGGGGCTACTCTTCGTTGTGGTGCGCGGGCTTCTCATCACGGTGGCTTCTGTTGTTACGGAGCACAACAAGCTCTAGGCGCGCGGGCTTCAGTAGTTGTGGCTCGCGGCCTCTAGAGTGCAGGCTCAGTAATTGTGGCGCATGGGCTTTGTTGCTCCGCGGCATGTGGGATCTTCCTGGACCAGGGCTCAGACCCGTGTCCCCTGCGTCGGCAGGCGGTTTCTTAACCACTGCCCCACCAGGGATTCTAACACTGTGTGTAGGACCAGTATTCCACACATTCTTGATGTGTGGAAACCCTGAGCTAAGTTATTAGAATAAATGTACCGTAGTATTAATTAAACTTTATTCACATGTAATATTTTATGGCCTTTAAGGAGCTTAGACTAAAGATGAATACCTCTTATGTTCAGTGCACTGGGCTCTGGGTCCTAGGTAAATGGGAAAGAAATTGCCTTCTTGAAACGTATAGCGGAGCAGAAAGAACTAATGTTTGAGAATAATACATTCAAGCAAAGAAACAAACAATAGATAAGAGAAAGGCATCCTGAGGCACTTTTCTCCCTCTTTTTTCCAAAAAAACTTTTTCAGGAAGCCAAATGTTAACTTCATTAGAACTGATTAGAAATCGTGGTGACCCTCTTCAATTACATGATTGCTGTAATGATGAAGCGCTTTCTTTTTTTTTTTTTCCTATTTTGAGAAATCTAAACGACGCAAATACAGAGAACAAAACAGCACTTCCTCTGGTTTTCAGAGCATTTAATTTTTGTAGTATTTAACCAAGAAGCTTGTTTTTGACCATCTTTTCTCCTTTTGAGCCCTCAAAGAAAATTTCAGGTCCACATTTTGATAGGGCTAGAATGTTTTTTGGTCATTGGAAGATTTTATATAGTGTCTACTAGTATTATTGTGAAAGTTTAATATTAAACCAGCCTAACCTAGTGTTGAATCAGAGCTGTTAGCTCTGTTTAGTTTAATTCTACAATCTATAAACTATTTTCAGTTGATTCAATATTAGCAACATTTTGACAAGAATACTAGTAGACATTATTGTAAAAAATTTTTTTTTTTTTGCGGTACGCGGGCCTCTAGCTGTTGTGGCCTCTCCCGTTGCGGAGCAGAGGCTCCAGACGCACAGGCTCAGCGGCCATGGCTCACGGGCCCAGCCGCTCCGCGGCATGTGGGATCTTCCCGGACCGGGGCACGAACCCCTGTCCCCTGCATCGGCAGGAGGACTCTCAACCACTGCGCCACCAGGGAAGCCCCCTCTGTCTACTTTTAAGTGAAGTAGAAGCATGTGTGCATCTGTATTTGTGTGCTTGTGTGTCTCCATTGTGTGTAGTAGCTGTGTGATCTTCACAGTCAGTGGCCCAGGTTGAGTTTACAGCACGGTCTGTGGGATTCACTCTAACCCTCCAGCCTACCTCATTTGAAGAGCTCATCTCTTTCAATTCTTATTTCTAGGAGGGTCCTGGCACAGGTGAGAGCAGATTGCTCTTTTTTAAAAAAATTTATGTGTCTTATTTACTTATTTTTGGCTGCATTGGGTCTTTGTTGCTGTGCACGGGCTTTCTCTAGTTGCGGTGAGTGGGAGCTACTCTTCGTTGTGGTGCGCGGGCTTCTCATCGCGGTGGCCTCTCTTATTGTGGAGCACGGGCTCTAGGCGCGCGGACTTCAGTAGTTGTGGCACATGGGCTCAGTAGTTGTGGCTTGCAGGCTCTAGAGCGCAGGCTCAGTAGTTGTGGCACATGGCCTTAGTGGCTCCGCAGCATGTGGGATCTTCCTGGACCAGGGCTTGAACCTGTGTCCCCTGCATTGGCAGGCAGACTGTTAACCACTGTGCCACCAGGGTAGCCCTGAGCAGATTGTTCTCGAGTGTTGTGTCCTTAACTCTTCTCAGAGACCAACTTTCTTTTTGTACGTAGTCAGTTAGTGCAATCTTTAAAAGAAAACCTGACCCTACCAGTGGCTGATCAGCGGGGTTTTCTTGGTTGTGAGGTTGCTCTCAAACAGGAAACCCCGAGGGTTTTGATGCTGCCCCTGTGCCGTAATAAAACCAGTCCAGATATGCTGTCATACTCACTCTGCACATGGTCGCAAACTGACTTAGTTTAAAACTCACTTCATACTTGCTTTTCTTTCACAAAATCTGTGTGTTCTCTGGTCACTAATATCACTTTCCCATTTTCATTGCCACTACCCTAGTTCTAAGCTCTAATTATAGCCTAAGCTGTTGAAACAAGAGAAGGGAACCAGCATTTGTTTCACATCTAAAAGTGCCAGGTATTTTACATATGCGGTCACATTTACTTCTCCAAAAAATTGGTGCTTGATGATAGTTATTAGGGAAATTTATTCCAAGGAGGTGAAATAACTTGCCAGAGTAACATATCTCATCAGTGACAGAGTTAGGATTTGAAGATGGGGTGGGTATGTGTGACTTTGAAGCCTTTGTTTTCTTTGCTATGTCACTTATTTTTCATCCATATTAGTTGTTTGTGTTTTACTGTTGCAATCTATTTGGGTCATTAAGAGATGTTAAGACCCCAGAGGAGATGAACTTTTATTTGATCCTTCTTTACTGCTATTGATTCATCTTTAGGGGTGAATACTATGAACCCAGGGTTTCATATTATACCATTAACTGTGTGTTTGCTTCTTTACAAATAAGTGAAAAACATTTCAAAACAAAATAATAGCAAATACTTAAAGTGCTTACAAGTGCTTGACAACTTGTTAATAGTTGACATGGATCATCTCATTTACTCCTCATCAGCCCTGCGTGGCAGGTACTGTTATTCGCTTCCTATAGGTAAAGAAACTCAGGGTCAGTGAGGTCAGGTTACCTGTCCAAGGTCACAGAACTAAGAAGTGACAGAGCCAAGAGTCAAACCCAGGCCATGTGATTCCAGAAATTAGTTGTGAGAATAGGGTGCAGAGGATTGAGTAGATGGGGTGAGCTAAATCCAGGCAGGCTTCCTGGAGTCACACAGGGCAGGGTGAATTTTAGGTATGATTAAATAGGTCACTTTAGGAAAGAGTTTATGTGAGAAGGAGTACTGCAAGAGGATTGGCAGTACTTGGTAATTTTATTTAAGAATATAGAGGCAAAATGAAGTATCTTAGAGGAATCCCTGGGCTTCAAGTAATGGTATTTTGGGGAGAGAGAGCTCTTAATATAGAGCTAAAAAGTCCTAGATTTGAATCCTAGTTCTGCCATGTTATCAGCTGGTGACTACGAGAAAGTTGGCAACCTTTTCATTGTAAAATGGGCACAGTAGCTATCTGAGGAATGAATAAATATGTGAGGAGCCTTAGCATAGTGCTAATAGTACATAGGATGCATCACTAAATTTAGGGTGCACAACTGAAATTGAGTATCTTAAGACAAAGCATTCAGGAGCATCGTGTTGAAAATGAAGGACTGATATAAATCCTAGCTATTGATCAGTTTAAGGTATAGCTGTCTTTAGATTTGGAAGAGCCCGATTTAAAGTTCTGTTGTCTTCTGATAGTTTTGTGGGGTTGGGCAGATCATTGAACTACAATTATGATAGCAACCTAATCCCTGATCTTTGCAGAATGATAATATTCATTCTTGTGAAGCATAAATGAAAGAATGTATGTGAAAACAACTTTATAAAATTAAAATACCATATAAACATAAAATGTGAATTGAGAACTGTTGCAATAGATTTGAAGAGCTTTTGTATGCATTAGGAATTAGTTTGATTTTTTTTTTTAAATTTAATGTTAATCTGGGGGCAGAATTAGATTCAATGGTTACAATCCATTCAATGGATTAGCAGCTCTGGGTAAAAAAAAATGTCACTTAACTAAAAAATGGAGGGGACATTTTGTGAGATAGAAAGCATTCCAAATTGGGTAGGTTGTTTTCTTCAACTTTTAGCACTCAATGAACCTGTTAATTAGAAGGTGGTATGTTTCCTCAGGTATAGGCTCATTCTGAGATATGATTGGTCAGTAAAACTTCCTGGTAAAGGAAATTTTTTTCAAATTGTAGGAATAACAGTACTTACATGATGCTTTGTGAAAACCCATTTCCCCATGGTCAGGTATCACTTAAGGAGATTCAGGATATGCTTTAGTATATTGAAAGCTGTGAGAATTCTTATGGTCACTTCTGTTTAACCCATTATTTTATAAATCTGTTTGACCACCTGTTACCTTGGGAGACAGCAGTGGTCCATGGAACACACTTTGGGAAATGATACATTTAATTGGGTCACTGAAGCAGGAAGACCTTTCCTGGTGTGCTGATTTGGCATCTGTTGAACAAGTTTCTGGTGAGGAACTAGGGCTGGCAGGAGAACTAGAGAAACAGCTGCTTTGTGATGGGCTACCTGAAGCCTGTGGCATGCCAACTGCAGCTGGTCAAGATAGCTATGGGACATCGGTCACCTTGGGTCAATTGGTAGAAGTTTATAAATTTTTTGCTGCATTGGGTCTTCGTTGCTGCACGCGGGCTTTCTCTAGTTGCAGTGAGCAGGGGCTACTCTTCATTGCGGTGCATAGGCTTCTCATTGTGGTGGCTTCTCTTGTTGCAGAGCAGGGGCTCTAGGTGCGCTGGCTTCAGTAGTTGTGGCACGTGGGCTCAGTAGTTGTGGCTCGTGGGCTCTAGAGCGCAGGCTCAGTAGTTGTGGTGCACGGGCTTAGTTGTTCCACGGCATGTGGGATCTTCCCGGACCAGGGCTCAAACTCATGTCCCCCTGCATTGGCAGGTGGATTCTTAACCACTGCGCCACCAGGGAAGCCCAATTGGGTTTTGAGAATACCCCAGAAAGGATAGTGTCATATGACAATTTTTAGTCTGCATTAGGAAATTATTCTTGCTTTGCATTGTTTAACCTTAGCAAACAGTCTTAACAAATTTATGTAGCATAAATGTAAAACCAGTGGGGCAGTGTAATGATACAAATGATTTTAAAAAATATTCAGTGATATTTTGATGTAATATTTTAAAATATTCTTATAATATTCTGCTAATCTATCTATCTTCTCTTTAGGCTAATTTTGAAGTAATTTGACTATTTCAAAGTATGTACTGTCTTAATGGTAGAAGGTGATGGATGGCATAGACGTGTAAGAAACAGTTTGTGATCAGAATCTGTGATTAATTATGGAATATATTTGTAGGAAAATTGAAAGGTGTTACACTTCCAGTTCAATATGTCTGTTTGTAGGTCCAGTTCCCTTTCCATTATTTAAAGTAGACATCATGTGCACATTATTAATAACGTAGTCAGCAGTAGTTACCAGCTTATTTTCAGCTTGAGTTTCATACTCTTCTGTGACTTGCATGCAGCCTGTAGCCATTATTAGAACTAGAAAAGAACCAGGCAGATGCCGAATTCTGGAAAGGTAATTCAGCTAAGAGACATGGTACTTTGTGCCTCTAGCACGGAGAGAGGAGAGAAGAACGAGTCAAGCAGGACAGAATAATTTAAAAGTAAACTCTTGGTTTTACCTAGTTGGGTCTTAGAGGACCATACCCGCTGAGTTTTTAAAAATTGAATTATCTTTTAGCCCGGTGATGTATTGGGTGAGGAGCTTAAAGGAAAAAGGATTGAGTGTTAAGAGTTTTCTGTATTATAAAGCAACTGTTAAAATAATTTAGTACTTAAAACTTTAATAGTACTAATCTGTAATCACATATTACCAATAGTAATTTACCAAAAATGAGTTGCCAGATTTTTTTAAAAGGAATATTAAATGGAAACAAATATTATTGACCTCTTTAAGGCTTTGCTTTGTTTTTATACTGTGAATTTTAAACAACCATGGTATGTATTTTTGTATACCAGGTCAGAGTAAGAATTAATTCAGCCAAATTACATTTTACTAAACTTATATTTCAGTTAAACGAAAATTGCTTTTTCTTATTCATGCCTCTGTATTCTATAATATTTTGATACTTCTGATTATAAAGTGTTATCAAAAATGAAAAATCCAGAAAATATTAAAACGTACAAGGAAGAAAAAATAATTACTTAATCCCATCCCTAAGGGCTGTTTCTTTCTTCCCGTGTGTATCCTGCTAAAAATTTTCCTTCATATTAATCAATACTTAATGTGTAAAGTCAAGTGGTACAAGATTTATTATTAAAAAATAGCAGGCTTCCTGCCACATTGCCTTTCCGCATAGCCAATCATTTTGGTATTTACTTCCGTATCTATAAATGGGAGACATATGTGCTCATATGTCTGTTGAATTTTTTCACTTTGAGCACTATTGTGTGGCCTATATGGGAGATTTACCACACCTATTCACACCCACCAAACGCATACTGTACATGCTTCACGTTTTCCCGGTTATGATCGTTGCTCAGTTAACACTGAATCTTTAGGAACTTTTTTTTTCTTACAACCTTTTTTTGTTTGTTTGTTTGTTTGTTTTTTACTGAGTTTAATAATTATTTTGTTGTTTTCCTTTCCTTTGACTCCGTCACTCAACTCCAAACTTATTTTGCATTGTCTAAATCTTTTCTCAAGCTGTCTACATGGATTTGTTTCGCTTTCCCGAAGAAACGAGGCCTCTGGATGGCTGCCCTATTATGCCTGGTTACATTGCTTTTAGCTTCAGGTATTTCTTCAGTCTTTGTTTAGTTTCCTGCTTCCAGATCCTGCATCTTCTTTCTTGATTTACTGTTTTGTTTTGGTGAACATGTCTTCCACTTGCTTTCTAAGAAAAAGTACATATGAGATTTTTTTAAGTTTATTTGTTTTTTCAGATTTTGAATGTGAAAATCTACAACCTTGATACTTATTTGACAGACTGATTGAAAATATAGTTCTGGGTTGGAAATTATTCTCCATCAGAATTTTGAAGAACTATGTTATTTAGATTTAAGTACTGCAAGCATTCTGGTTCCTAATCTGTATATATAACCTGTTTTTCTGGAAACTTACAGATCTTTGCCTCAGTTATTTAGAAATGTCGTGATACAGGCATAGCTGTGCATTCGTTCCATTCCTTGTTAGGGTGATCTGAAGTCCTGGTTTCCCTTGGATCTGGGGCATTCCCCAAGACCAACTTTTAGCCTTAAGACTACGAGAATCCCATGCAAACCAGGACAGTTGGTCGCCCCATCTTTGCTTCTTTTCTCTTTGTGGATCACCTGTTATTTTGGGTAATTGTCCTTTTGGAAGATTCTGGTCTTATCTTTTTGTTCTTGCTTTCCTTTTTTGTTCTACTTTCTGGTAGATTTCTGCAGCTTCTTCCAACCTTTGTATTGATTTTTTATTTCATGTTTGCTATCTTGTTTTTCTTTTCAAGAGGTTATTTTGTTCTCATTTCCTTTTATTTTTTTAAAGATTTCCTCCCTCCTTCTTTTTTTTTTCTTTAATTGAAGTATAGTTGATTTACAATATTGTGTTAGTTTCAGGTGTACAGCATAGTGATTCCTTTTTTTTGCAGGTTATATTACATTATGGGTTATTACAAGGTATTGGATATAATTCCCTGTGCTATGCAGTAAATCCTTGTTGCTTATGTATTTTATGTGTAGTAGTCTATATCTGTCAATCTCATACCCGTAATCTGTAATTTGCCCCCCCCCACCGCCGCCGCTATAACCACGTTTGTTTTTTATGTCTGTGAGTCTGTTTCTGTTTTCTATGTACATTCATTTGTGTTATTTTTTAGTTCTACATATAAGTGATATATTGTATTTGTCTTTCTCTATCTGACTTATGTCACTAAGCATAATATTCTCTAGGTCCATCCATGTTGCTGCAAATGGCAATAGTTCATTCTTTTTTATGGCTAAGTAATATTCCTCTGTGTGTGTGTGTGTGTGTGTGTGTGTGTGTGTTTGTGTGTGTGTATTAATTATACACACACACCCACATCTTGTTAATCTAGTCATTTATTGCCAGGCAGTTGGGTTGCTTCCATGTCTTGGCTATTGTGAATAGTCCTGCCATGAATATTGTTTTTAATTATAGATGCATACCGCCCCCCCCTCCCCATTAAGAGCGAGTTTTCTTTTCTTGCAGTGTCCTCTTATGTAATTTTTTTGGGGGGTGTGTTTACTCTGGTTTTGACTTTCATACTAGGAACTTTCCTCAAATTCAGGTAATTCCTGGGTGTCTCCTCATAAGAGTAGGGGAACCGGGCTTACCTGGTGGCGCAGTGGTTGAGAGTCCGCCTGCTGATGCAGGGGACACGGGTTCGTGCCCCGGTCCGGGAAGATCCCACATGCTGTGGAGTGGCTAGGCCCATGAGCCATGGCCGCTGAGCCTGCGCGTCCGGCGCCTGTGCTCCGCAACGGGAGAGGCCACAACAGTGAGAGGCCCGCGTACCGCAAAAAAAAAAAAAAAAGAGAGAGAGTAGGGGAGCCAAAAATCCAACTTGCAAGCTCTGAGCATATGGATGAGACTTGACTGAGATTCACTATCTAATGAGCTAATTGGGCTGTGATCTTTTTCAGATCTTTTTTCTTTGGCTGGTAAAATTCCACAGGGAAGATTCTTTCAGACTCCTGCCTGGAGGTGAAAGCCTAACTGCCAGAGTTTTGGGGACTAAGTGGGAGGAGAGGCCTAGGAAAGAGGCCCTATGTCATCCAGTTTGTATATATTTGATCCTCCCCCCTCTCATTTTTGGTATGATACACCTATTTGCAGCTGTGTACTTTAATGGAGAATTTCTTTATTTTGTACTTTCTAAGGAATAAAGGTTTTACCTTTGCCTGCCTCAGGAGAGGGACATTTACCCAGCTGTGCAAGTTGGGGAGGGAATCTGGGGATCTGACTGCTTCATAAATAGCCTGTGATGCAATCCTCAGTTTAAACTCTGAGGTCATCCCAGAAGTACCTGGTGTCATCAGTTCCTAAACCTTTGTGGGATTCTGAGTGTCAGTGTAATTGGTAATTTATCTCAGTTTTCTACCTTCAGTCTTCTGGGCTTCCCAGTGTATTTAGCACTGGAATTACTGCTTTTTCATCTTCTAAAATTGTGTTGTGTTGTGACGGTTGTCTCTTCCATTCTTCCCATCCTTGTGAATTTATGCCTCAGATTCTTTTAATGCTATTTTAGTGGAGTTTCACTAGAGGACAGAGTGAATGCATGTGGGTCATTCTTTTGTCTTTACCCAGAGGCAGACACTTTTCTATGTATATGCACATATATTTTTCAAAAGTAGGAGCTCACTCTGCATGACAGTAGGCATTGCTTTTTGAGTGCCTATTATAAGCCAGGCTCCACACTAGACAGTTGACATACATTAAATTTCATTATGATCACAGAATGAGGTAGTATCCATGTTTTAGGTATGAAGAAACCAAAGTGCTTTATCTGCCTAAATGATTTTAACTGACATTTTTCCTTTCAAAAAATAAGCTATAAATCATGTCATTTTTTTTTTTTTATGGCTGTGTTGGGTCTTCATTGCTGCGCGTGGGCTTTCTCTAGTTGCGGCAAGCGGGGGCTACTCTTCATTGCGGTGCACGGGCTTCTCATTGCGGTAGCTTCTCTTGTTGCGGAGCACGGGCTCTAGACGTGCGGGCTTCAGTTGTGTGGCCCGTGGGCTCAGTAGTTGTGGCCCTCGAGCTTTAGAGCACAGGGTCAGTAGTTGTGGCGCATGGGCTTAGTTGCTCTGCAGCATGTGGAATCTTCCCGGACCAGGGCTCGAACCCGTGTCCCCTTCATTGGCAGGCGGATTCTTAACCACTGCGCCGCCAGGAAAGTCTGCTTTTTTTAATATTAAACAAATAGGGGATTTGTGTTTAAAAGATCAGTGTAGTCATCTTTTGATATCTATAAATGTAAGTGAATTGTAGCGATTTTTCTAGATATCTACCCTTGTTTAAAGTATTGGTTTGTGTTCCTTATTCATAACAGTTTGTCTACTCCATTTTAAAATGGAATGTATTCTCTATAGGAATATGCCAAAAACTGTAAGTAAAAAAAAAAAATCAAGATATGTAATATTCTGGAAAAATTAGCACTGAAACTTTTTTTTTTAATGTTGGTTTATTGGTTTGTTTATTTATTTATTTTTGGCTGTGTTGGGTCCCCGTTTCTGTGCGAGGGCTTTCTCCAGTTGCGGCAAGCGGGGGCCACTCACTATCGTGGCCTCTCTTGTTGCGGAACACAGGCTCCAGATGCGCAGGCTCAGTAGTTGTGGCTCACGGGCCTAGTTGCTCCGTGGCATGTGGAATCTTCCCGGACCAGGGCTCGAACCCGTGTCCCCTGCATTAGCAGGCAGATTCTCAACCATTGCGCCACCAGGGAAGCCCTGAAACTTTTTTTATTACTAAGATATTGTTTAGCTTGGGTCTGGTCTTGTTTTTGATTTTTGTTTTTTCTTTTTCCAAACAAAGAGATTTTGTTTTGGAGAGGTTTTTTTGTGGGGAGGGGTGGTTGGAGAGGGACTGTTTTTTTCCCCTAAACTTCAGGCAAGTCCTTATATTTTTCTTCCTTTTTCTCCTCAAAGTCCAGGTCAATAAACATTTTCTGTAAAGACCCATATAGTAAAAATTTTAGGGTCTACTGACCACATACAGTCTTTGTCACATATTCTTCTTTTATTACAACTCTCTAAAAATATAAAAAGCATTCTTAGCTAGTGGGCTGTACAGAAACAGGCTACCAGCAGGATTTGGTCCATACCTACTCTAGACTACAAATTATAATACAGAAATGACTTATAATCAGAAGATTTGGGGTTATATGTGATGCATATTCAATTAAAATTAAATGGAAATCAGCTCACATGACTGGTAAAGCCAGGAGATTGTCTAGCTTCAGGCTTGGCTAGGTCTAGGAGCTCAAATGAAGATGGTCCTGTCAGTCCCAAGTCTGTGACTTATGACACCCTCATTCCCCCTCTTTCCCCAAAACACTGTCCAATCATTTATATTTCTATATGAAAGTCTCATATCCTCGGGTCATATGTCTGTCCTTAAATGAATTAGTATGGTGAAGGGGAGGGGATAGTAGTGGAGGAGTTATCATTGTAGATGATGAAAATACAACAGTTTGAGTCTCACTCATATAGTGGGAGTGTATTGTGGATGACAGTTCCATCGGTACCACATGGAGAAGGGTTAGGAGATAGCTCTGCAAAGAATTTTAAAAAGAGAATAAAAGAGTCAGGTGCTCAGAAAAAAGGCTGCTAGATAATATACAGTAGATGTCTGTTTGATCATCTTTTACTGTCACTTTAAAATGATTATATAAGTTGCAGAATAAAAGTGTTCATTTATTTGAATGGAGTCATTATTCACTGAATAAAGATGTTAGGTCAGTCTCCCCCTCCTCCTCTGCTTGATTTTCAAACAACCTTATGAAATACATTGACATTCATGTTTCTTCTTGTACAGCAGAAGGAATCTTTCACAAAATTGGAAAGTTTAATCATTGCATTGCTAGAATATTTTATTATTGGGAGGAGTGCTATATTTTCATTATAGAACTGTGTAGTAGGTTTGATTATATGTGTATATCATGTCAAAGATTAGCATACCTGTAACAGATCATGTGAGAATTAAAAATAGAATGAAAGCTGATAGTGAATATGTATTGCCCAGTTGTCTATTGCTACTTTTAAAGTAATTTGACACAGTTAAGAGTGAAAGCCATACCTTTTCCAAGAGAAATACTTTTGTACTGAGATGTTAATGTAATGAGAAACAGTTTTAAGATTTCAAGTCGAAAAGAAAAATCAATCATAAGTAGAAGGTACCCACGAACATCTTAACTATTTTTACATTAGTAAGGGTCCAGAAAGTAAAATGTCTAAGGCCCTTAATTTGTTGATTCTTTTAAAATGTTGTTATATTTTTAAAAATCCAAGCTTAAAGTTGGATATGTAAGAGGTTTAATTATTTCACATTTCAAATGTCACACTTTAAAGATGTCACACTTTAAAAAAAGGACTCTTTTTTTTTTTTTTTTTTTAAGGGTGAAGCCCTGGACTTTGTGTAAATCAGTTTTGCTTAGGAATACTTTTTCAAAAAAAGAAAACAAAAGAGTAAGACATACCTATATTGTAGAGGACAAATCAGTTAGGAATTTTAAGAGAATACTAACTGCTAGTTTCACCTTTATCCAAATGAATAAAGATTATAGGAATATATTTGTAGGAACAAGTGCACATATTCTTACACCGATAATACAGTTGATCCTTGAACAATGAGAGGTTAGTCTGCATGTAACTAATAGCTGGCTCTCCTTATCCATGGTTCCTCCACATCCTTGGATTCGACCAACCACAGACTGTGTAGAACTGTAGTATTTACGGTTTACTGAAAAAAATCTGAGTATAAGTGGACCCTGCATTGTTCAAGGGTCAACTGTAATAAGAGCTTTGATACAAGATTTATACCTAACTTTATTACACAAAGGCTTTGTGGATAAGAATATATTAATTTGATCAGTGATATTCTGGTTGCTTCTCAAAGTGACATCATAAAAATAAATGATAAATGCAGTTTTGCTGCATTACAGAGCCTGGGACAGAGAGATGTGTTTGTGGTATGTGTGTTCCCATGCACATGTGTTTTAATCGGTTTTCAGTAGGTTGTGGGTTTACACTTTCCCATGTTTCCACCATTTATTAAAATACTCCATATTTGACCAGTAGAATGATAGGAAACATTTCAGTTCTACAAAAATACTCTGTTTTTATAGAGAGAGTTTAAAGTTTTCTAAACGAACCAGTAAAGTAAAATTTTAACACCTTGCCACAAGTATATTGAAGATGTAGTACTTTCTGTTCTGCTTTAAAATAAACTTAGAATTGTGTAGTTGGTTGGCTTATGCACTTTTAAGCAAGTCAGTTAATATTTTTGTGTCTGAAAAGTGAGAATTATTACAACTTTATAACTGAAAGTGCTTTTGAAAATCTCCATAGCCAATCTAAAATTGTGAAATAGGGACTTCCCTGGTGGTCCAGTGGTTAAGACTCCGTGCTGTCGATGCAGGGGGCCTGGGTTCGATCCCTGGTCGGGGAACTAGATCCCACGTGCTGCAGCTAAGACCCAGAGCAGCCAAATAAATAAATAAATATTAAAGAACAAATAAATAAAATTGTGAAGATAGTATGTGCTAGCATTGTCAGTTTGCTGAATGGTCAAAAGAAGGTTAAGCTGTCCTGGTTTTCTAGGAAATACTTTATCTACCAAGCTGAAGTTTGTGCTTCAGCTTTCCTTTGTCCCAGAATTTATGACCTTTCTTGTCTTCTAAACATGTTTTAGACTTTTGGAAGAATTTATGTAGTTCTTCTCTAAGGAAGTTTAGAGAACGAAATGTTGGGGGTTCTTTTACTTTATCAGGCTGGATGGAGTTAATGTCAATTAGCCTGACAGTCATTTTACATTATGGTATTGTGACATCAGTTATAAATAGTTTTCTATTCACTCTTGTTTTGGTTTTTGTCTGCCCTACTTCTCTGTAACTTAGTACAGTTCTTTTAAAGTCCAACACCAAGAATGGATAGAGAGATTGTGGCACATCCACACAAAGGAATACCACTTTGCAATCAGAAGGAATGGACCAATACGTGCAACACCATGAGTTCAGCCCCACGACACTGTAGGATTCCATTTATATGAAACTCCAAAGTAGGCAATAGCAGCAGAAAAGAAGACCAGTGATTGCCAGGGACCTGAAGTGTGAGGGGAGGGATTAATTGCAAGGGCCGTAAAGGAACTTTTTAAAATGATGGAAATGTTCTATGTCTTGATTGTGGTGTTGGTTATATGCGTGAATAAGTTCGTCAAACTCATTGAACCCCGTGCACTTAAAATGAGTACATTTTATCATACGGAAATTACATTTGAATGAAGTTGTTTAAGAGAGAGTTAAACACCAAAGTCTAAAATAGGGCATGAGTAGTGAAAGTGTCAAAAAGTATACTTTCACCGCAGATTAGCAATAAAGCAGTAGCCCACAATACGTTGTTGAATATTATTTTGAATGTCACTAAATAGATGTGAAAATTTGTACTAATGTCTCTAGTACTGTATCATGGTATTTATAGATACTTTAGTATTACATGAACTAAGTAATATTGGTGACAATAATACAGAGGTTTTTAAAGTGCCTTATAAGTGAAAGTACCGTATGTTTTTTGCAGTTTTAATGTAATGTGCACTGATGGCTTTTTCCCTCTAAATTGTACATTTTTTAGTCCAACTTAGTCGCATAATTCAGATAGATAAGTGTAATTTAATATTTTCTGAAATATTAGCCAACTTCTAAATTTTTTAAATATTAAAACATAGTGACATTATTAGCTGAATATATTCAGCTAGCTCCATAATCCGTCTACATGCCATGTCCATCTTTCAGGTGTCTGGGGTGTGTATCCAGCTAGGCAAAGATAAAATAGTATATAGGATGTCAGATATAGCTTTGTGATCACATCAAATAATTCTGGTGACAGCTATATAGAAAATCAACCTTAAAATAAAGTTGAAATTTAAGAAACGCTTAGGCCAGTCTTCTTTCGTCATTTTAAGTTTCACTCTTTGATCCTTTTATGCTGGTTTGAAGAGTCTATATAATCTTTCACAAAAGTTATTTGGGGTAGGAGGTGGGGGGAGAAGGGCCCAAAAGGTCTGGTTTAGATTTCTAAATGGTAATGCCTGTCTGAACATAGATTTTTGTCCTTATAATTTCTGCTTTGTGTTTAAAGAGTTTTTAATAGCTTGCTTTTCACCTAGCAACTTTCATCATGTATAGTTTAAGTGCAAGTTGGATGAACTGAAGTTTTTAAATGAAGAGTCTAAAAGGTCAAGAAGATGTCTAGAATCCTTTTTACCACCTCTTTCCCAGAACCTTTAGTGGTGTTTTTAACAAAATCAAGAGTAAGGAATTTCTTATCTTTACACTTTTTAAAGCAGTGAAGTGGAAAAAAATTAAAGTTTGAGAAGAAACAGATGATCTGGAGAATTGTTATTGTGCAGTTGGTCTCTGAGAAAGTTAACATCTTTTTAAGATGATGCCAAAAGTACCAGTGGAAGTATGCTCTGTTGACTTTGGAGACCTCTCACTGCTGGGGGTCTTTGTTTAGATAGAGCTCATCACTCAGTATGTTGTCATGTCATGTACGGTGTAGAGTAACAGTGTTGTTTGGGCGGGCGGGGGGTGGGCAGTAGATTATGCTCTGATGGCTTCCCCATTGTTCATAAAATAGCAATAAACTTTTCTCAGTTGCTGTACCTTTTCAGAATCCGTTATCCCCATAAAGGTATTAGTTAGATTCCAGAATAACATGTAAAGTGTGCTTGATTGACTTTCTCCCCCTAATTATATAGTATTCTGTAAATTGGACATTCGAATAACCTTCAGTTCATATGTATATTTCTTGCCAGTGAGTTGGTGAAAGAGAACATTTTATTCTCTCATGGCCTTATTGATGAGCCTCATATAAACTGGGTGAAATGGGACAGTGCAAAGAGAATGCAGTAAAATGCTAAATGAAATACAGTAAAGTCCTGAAATACATAGTATATACAAAAAAAAAATCTCTTGGCTTTAGTTAGTGGAGAAGAGTAGTGGAAGAGTAGAGTTGTGATAGGAACTCTTCAAGAGGATGGTTTGAGAGGAGAGGGACTGTCATTCATGGTGTTGGATAGCTTGCGTCAAGGTTAGGCCAGAGTGAGAAGATTTCTCCTGAACAGGAATGCCAAGCACCACATGAACTTTCCCAGTATGAGCAGGCGCAGTAAAAGCAAACTATGGAAGTAAATCTGGAGACTGCTAGAGAGGCCGTGGAAGAGTCCATGGACTTTTTGACCGGATGATGACCTGAAGAATTATGTCATTTTAAATTTAAGGTAACTGCTCTTTTAAAAATTTTACTTTTGCATTTCACATGTGTAGGTTTAAGAAAATCTACCAAGAAGCGCAGCGAATCCCCACCTGCTGAGCTCCCCAGTTTGAGGCGGAGCGCACGCCAAAAGACCACGGGCTCGTGTGCTAGTGCCAGGTAATAATCTGGGCTTTGCCAGTTTATGATTAGTTCGTGATCTGTGTTCAGCTTTCAGCAAAGTCCTTAATTTTATAAGTTTTTAAAAATTAATTAAAATTTTCTCTTGAATGTTGAGCAAAGAAATTTATTCTAATATAGCTAGTATTGTATATTTTTGTGAATTCTTCCCCAATATTTATTTACCTTTTTTTTGCTAAGTCTTAATCATGCCTTTTTTGGACAACACCTTTGTCTTCTACCTTTTCCTCTGCTGTTACATTATTTGCACAGAGTTATTGCCAATAGTTGGACGTCTGGTTGTTTTCAGAGTTCTAGTCTGCCAAAGAAATCTCTAATGAGCACCTTTATGCAGATTTGGGTTATTTTTAAAGGTAGCTAAATTTCCCAGTAGTGTGATTAATGGATCAGAAGGGATGCCTGTTGTAATGGCTGTAATATTGCCTAATTAGTTTCTAAAAGTGTTGGCACAAGTTATTGAGTTTAATGGGTGAGGGGGAGAGGTGTACTTAATTTTCATTTTGTGTTCCAATACCTATCCTCACAGAAAAATGTAGGTTTTGTTTGTGTTCTCTCACATCTCCAATTCCCGTTTCTCCTGGTTGCTATTTTGGAGCCCGTTTTCAGAAAATTTTTTACCTTTGATATATGTTACAGTGTATTATTTCATATACTTTATTAACTGATTCAGAATCTTAGGTTAAAGTTAAAAATCTTTTTGTTGCAATTTCATCTCAGATTTTCAGGCTTGGTCAGTTTTGGTCTTGTGCTGGTAATCACAGCTGTATGGGACTTCTCCCTCCTTTATATGTAGTTTGCTCTTATATGTACTTTGTTCTCTCTACTAAATGTGCCAGAAACCAGTGATGCAGGTGGCTGATTTTAGTTTACCTTTTCCCTACTCTAACTTAGGTCAGTAGAAAGGCTTTAAGCACTTCTTTTTGTTCTTCTCTGAGGTAATCGACTTTATACTCTTGGCTGTACGCACAGTAGTAACACAAGGAAACAGTATGACTTGTTACCTAATAAGTCATAAGAAATGGACTCTTGCCACTTTAATCTCTACTTTTCCACTTATTTCCTAGTTCTGTCAGGATTGTTTAAAATATCTGGAGTTAGTACACCTATTTGCCTTTGAAGTTTTTTGGCGGTACTTTTATGAGGACCTCTGAGAAAATTCCTTAGTTCTTCAGGGCTTTTGTCCTGTTTTGGGCCAAACTTTGAATCCAGTTTACCCAAGGTTTATAATCTTAGATATAAACCAAATTCACTGTAGTTGAAAAGTAATTTTAAGCTGTATGTGGCGTCAGGTAATCTAGCGTCCTGCCTTTCTCTGCAGCATTCTCTCCTTCTCCTCAGATCTGCTGTCTTGATGAATGAGAAGTTACTTACATGCTACACACAAGCTGTCTAGCCGCCTGCCTGCAGTGCTCTTAGTCTCAGATGTTTCGGAATTAGTTGAGATTCCTCTTAAATTTAGTGCTTTCATAGTCCATCACAGCTGCGGCTTGGTCTCTTTAGACTAACCCACCTTGAAGGCAGCAACGAAATGTTCAGCGCAGAGTGTGTCACATGGTTGATGCAAATTAAATGTTAAATAAATGACTTAATTTGAGTCCCACTAATTTGTAGCTTGGTAATTGGGGTTTGGAATGAGCTTTTTTCCCCTGTGAACGAAAGGCTGGCAAAGTAAATCCCTGCTTAGGGAGGAGTTTTAATAATTGAGAGAATAATCTCTTCTAGAACTCATTGGTGATTCAAAGCTTTCATTTACATGTCACTTATGCCTGGCTCCTTCTTGTTCTTTACTAGGCAACATCTAATTTCACTGTAGTTTACTTTAGTCTAAAACATTTCTTTAGTAGTAGGTTTTTGCACTTTCTGAGGTCATTTGGGGAGCTGCCTTTAAACAATATTAAGTTGTTGTAACTTTGGAAGTCTTCTGTCTCTACCTGATTTGCTTACTGATTTCGCTATTAAAATAGAAAGAAAGTCATCAATAAAATATAGTCTGCTTCATGATAAATGACTGATGATTCCTTTTTCCATATCTTACACTATGCCTCAATCAGAAACAAGTGTCTTCCCAGATGTCATCTGTATTTATTTATAAATATTAAATACTCATTTCTTTTATTTTAAAGGCTAGAGCTATTGTCCATTATTAGGATAGTAATTTTTTGATGATTTAAGTAATCTGGGTGGGACTTAGGTGATCGGAATTTTTCCCATCTTCTCTCCCCCTGTCCTGCCCCCATTTTCAAGTATCAGTCTGAAAGTTCATGTAGTGGTCCACTATTTACCCAGGAATTAGGGATCTATTTTAAATGAATTGAATTGTCTCTGCAGAAGGAATCACTTTTCCATGTAGTTGAAGTGTTTAAAAATCACTTCTGTTTGTAAGGATGACAACAGCTCATAGCAACACAAAAGCTTGTATTGTCCATGTGATATAGCTTGGATGAGTTTTAAATATACAAAGTCTTGGTTGTTACCCATAGTGATTTTCTACAACAATTTTTATGTAAAAAGAAGAAACTAGCTCTGTGTTCCATGCATTGGAGCTTTGTGCTGTGCGGTCATCGCTCCTGGTCACTGGGGGTGCTGCCTGTGATGGCATCTTTCTGTTGTAGTCGGCGAGGCTCTGGCCTGGGCAAAAGAGGAGCAGCTGAAGCTCGTCGACAGGAGAAGATGGCAGACCCTGAAGGCGACCAGGAGACGGTGAATTCTTCAGCTGCACGGACGGACGAAGCTCCCCAGGGAGCGGCAGGTAGATGGGCGCTTCTTAAGCCTCAAAAGCATTTATGTGTCTTCCAGATTTATTTGGAGATAAAGTACTTTTTAGGTGCACCAAACATAATGGAAGAGAGGAGACAGATACATCTTAAGATGTTAGCCATCACACTTGTCTTTCGCTTTTGTTCCGCTTTATAGATTTGGTGTTTGGATTAGTTGTATTCATTTGTTGTTGTTGTTTAATCTTTTTCCAAATCCAAATTTGTACTAATTACATTCAAACGCCTTTTAAGAAGCAGTTAAGTCCCTTTCTGTTTAAGCTTCTTAAATGTTGATCAGTACATATAATAGTTGCCTACTGATTGTTTGTAAAACTTTTAAATTCACAGTAAAAATGTAAGGATGTGGCTTAAATTGCTTCATACAAGTCTAAATTTTAATTTAGAATCTTGTAGTCCCTAAAAAATAACAAGTATTCAGTTTGAATCTAAGCAGCTTTAAGACTAGTATTCCTATTCTTCTGGGTTTCTTATTTTTATTCTCCTAGATGTCTTAGCCCAGCAAAAATTAGGCCCCCGCCCCACCCCAAGTATGTATGTACCCATTTGCAGTGCCAGAAGGCGGCTGACACTCCAGGGCTTGATTGTGGCTAACGGGTTTAAACAGTAGCTTGTTACAAGCGTTTCTCCCTAACACTAAGAGCAGATACAAAAATATTGTAAGTCATCATTATGAACATATGGGTCTCAGTCCCTTAAATCTGAATGATATGTGTAGCTTTAGGTGTAGGCATGTATGTTCTTTCTTTTGAACAGAGTTGTTTCATGTATTACTGTTAGTATCAGAATAGGTGCCAGTTTTCTTTAATGCCTATGGTTGACTATATATCCTCATTTACCAGGAAGGTTCTGGTTTGCCCACTGCTGTCCATGTTCTGTGCCTTTTGTCTCAGCTTTCTGTCCAGCTTAACATCTTTACCAACTTATCTTTCCTGGTTTTGTATGATAGATTACATGGCGAACTTACGGCATCTCTTCTGGTGGTGCCTTTTTCCCAGAATGGTTTTTCTGAAGGGTTAAATGGTAGATTTTTGGAAACATACAGTGCATTGCACATGCAACTCACTGAAGCTCTGTAGGACACACAGCTATGCTTCCCAGTGTTTTAATGTTTATTCCAAGTCTGAATATGGAAGTGGGGCAATTCCCGTATGGATGACACTTTGAGAGGGAGCTGCTGAGTGTGTTGTTAAAGTGGACTCATTATGGTAATTACAATAGCTAACATTTACAGAGTGTACACTCCACTGCAGACATGCTATTAAGCACTTTACATATATTCTCATTTAACATTCAGAACAACCTGCTGAGGTGTGAGGTGCTGTTGTCCTCATTTTATAAATGAGAAAAACTGAGATGCATAATGGTTAAGCTTGCCAGGGTTACAAACTAGGATGTGTGACTCTCAAATCCAGGTCTTAGAGAAAAGAAGTGCACAGTTATAACAGCTGTGGTGTTCTGCTTCCCTCTGGTTACTCGAGTTTGTTTAAGTCATAGGGGTGTAATTGGAGGCCAGAATGAGGGGGTGGTGTGTAAAATTTTGTTCCCTGGTATATTTGCCAAAGAGAAAAGCTTCAAGGGATTAGGTTCATGAGATTGCCCTCCTGAAGGCTCGCCTGTGTTTCATTGTCATCCGTATTTGAAATCCCATTGTGATCTAGGTGCTTTCTGAGTTTATGTAAAAGATACCTGTGCATGTTCACTGGTATTAGAGCAGCACTAACTTTGTTACCTTTTGGAGGCTGGATCCCTTGTACGTACTACAGGGGTTCCTCTGCCAGCTCACTAAAGTGCTTCTGGGGAAAGAGGCAGATTACTTATTACTAGCTTTATATAAAGTTCTTCAGCGTAATGTGCTTTCGTTTCTCAGTATGTAAAACTGGAATCTAAAGAAAAATAAACCCCTCTAAGTTCGTGTAGAGTACAAACTGATGGTGGTAACTTAGAGCATCTTATGGCAAGTGTCCATTCTCAGACAGTTCTTATACAGTTGGTATAAGACTCACTTCATTTGAAACATTTATTTTGAAATCATGTTTTTACTAATTTAAAGAGATTAATCTCTTCAGTCTTACGTATATATTCATTTTTCAGTGTTTCTTTATTTTTAAAGATCATTTCTTCCTGACTTCTTTCAGTGGCCTCGTTGATATAAGTGTATTTCTTTTTTCACATGTAGATATTAAAGCATTGCTCCATCTTTGGAATACTTGCTTGTATCGCCCTGACTTTGCCAGTGTTGTTGACATTTAAGAAAGTTTGTTGATACTGGTGTCCCTTTGGGTCACTCTGAAGTTTACTGTGACGTGGAGTGCAACCCCTCTAGCTCTTCGTAGAAGAAATGTCCGCTCTGGAAGTTGAAAGTTAAGCGTTCCCCACATTGTCCAGGAGCTGAAGGGTTTCGTTTCAGACTTCATTGGAACCGAGCGCACCTTTATAGTGCTGATGAAGTCTTGCACGTCGTAGCGATACTACGGTGGGGAATCAAGCAGTCTTCTTTATACCCGGAAATCAACCAAAGTCAGGGAAAATGTTCTGACACCCACATTTTGCATAGGGAATCTTAATTTCACAAGAAATGAACAGGGTCAGATTGTAAAAAGAAAGCAACTCAGTTTTGTAAATTTTTCTCTCCCTAATTATTTTTGGTTAGTACCACTAAGAATTAGATTGCTACCATATCACCTGATGCCAACACCCATATAAGGTGTAATTATATTCCAAACAGCATTCTTCTGGCCTAGCTCAAAAGTTTTCGTGACACTAAAAATGTCTTCCCATTGCCTCCTATACTTAGGTATTTGGTAAACCCTTAGCAGTTCCTGTCAAGTAAAAGTGAATTCTATCAGCTTTAACTGTGTGTTGGAAACTGCCTTACATGGTGCTGTGAAGATATGCTGGGACTAGATGGGAGAGATACCAGTTTAAACAAAAAAAAAAGACTGACACCTCTTAAAATCAGACATTGGATTTTCTCTGTTTGATAGCCTTGCTTTTATATTTGTGTCGGGATGGATTTTGCTTGTGTTGCCCAAGGTTTGATGCCTTGATTGAAGCAACTTTCTTGCTGACTGCTCTTAATGGGTTACATTTCCTTACCTGCATGACTTTACAAACAGCCACTCACAGGCTAAGCTAGTTTGGTTTATCTAATTTTGTAAAACTTACAAAAATGGGAGCTACAGTAAGCAAATGCTTATTAATACTTGCCATCAAAGGGATGGCAGCTGGAAAGGATCTTTTTCCTTGGGTCCAGTAACTGATTTGTGTCAAAATCGGCCCTCGACTTGATTAAAAACCAGAATATCCCTGCTCCTCCTTGTGGGTCTGTGGCTCCCTTACTTAAGGTTGGGACCTCCCTGTAATAGTCTTAACAGCTCTTTTAATTCTGTGCTTTTTACAAGTTTTATGTCTTGGTTAATGTCTTTGTGGCAGGGCAATATGAGGTATTTATTATTCATTATGTCAGTTCTTAGAATAATATGTTTAAGAAGTCACTTAAGGTTAAACCTTTAAAATAGTAAGTTGTAGATTTGTAGACTGATTTAAAGTAAAACTAGTAGACCCTCTGATAAGCTTAAAAAAACCCAGGATTACCTTAAGTGAACTTGTGATTTTTTCTTTTTTTTAAAAAATGTGTGGTTCCAGAGTGTGCCTTTGCGGGGGTGGGGGGGGAGCAGGAAAGAAAGAAAAACCAACAATTTTGTTTGCCAAAACTTAGTATCTGCTTTCCACGTTTTGTAAAGGTTTCAAAGTAAGTTTAATAGCCACTTGACTAAGTTCAGTCGTAATTGGGACCCGGTAGCAGGGCTGGTTGGCGTGCTTTCTGTATAACACGAAGCAGCAGCGGCACTGAAATCAGGAACGAGTGCTAGAGGGTAAGTGCGAGGTGCTGGTGGCGTGCAGCTCGTACAAGTGCGGCCTGCGAGGTCAGACTGCCTGGGCTCACGTCTCACGCCCGTGGTCAGTTGTCCGACCTTGGGCAAGCCCACTCAGAGACACAAAGTCTTGGTTTCCTCACGTGCCTGATAGAGCTTGTAATACTTCTTTGTATGGTTGAGAACAAGCACATGGACACGTTCTCCATACAGCCCGCATTTAACGAGTGCTACCTACAAGTAGCCTTATAGAGTACAGTTATTATTTCCCTTTTTTTTCCATCAGAAGTGTGGATTTTGCTAAACTCCATTACTCCTTTATATTCGCATTTCTACTTAGCCTGTAACTCTAAACCATGGGGTTGCCAGCATTTTCTGTGAAGGGCCAGATAATTGATGTTTTAGGCTTTATGCAGGCTCTGTTGGAACAACTCTGTGGTTGTAGCACAAAAGCAGCCACAAGTATGTAAGTGAATGAGTTTGCGTATGTTTTAGCAAAATTTTATTTGCAAAGTGGTGTGCTGGACTGGATTTGGCCTGTGGGCCACAGTTTGCTGATTCCTGTTCTGAACCATACATTTTTCTACAAGTGTTTTTTTTTTGTTTGTTTTTTTTGTTTGTTTGTTTTTTTTTTTTGGTGGTATGCGGGCCTCTCACTGTTGTGGCCTCTCCCGTTGCGGAGCACAGGCTCCGGATGCACAAGCTCAACGGCCATGGCTCACGGGCCCAGCCGCTCCGCGGCATGTGGGATCTTCCCGGACCGGGGCACGAACCCGTGTCCCCTGCATCGGCAGGCGGATTCTCAACCACTGCGCCACCAGGGAAGCCCTCTACAAGTTTTTTAAAAATCCCGGTGAAATGACAGAATACTTAAATGAGGGGTGAAGAAAAGTATTAAGAAAACACAGTGTTGGTGGCTGGTGTATTTACATCTCTTTCCTCAGAAAAACTCTTTATATTCACATATGTGATCCATGTGCCTCTTTTAATAATGACAAAAATATTCTTCCTGCCTTGCATTCTGTCACCATCTGTTAAGTGGACAGGACTTAAGGTATTGTGGATGATGTGGTCATACACAGATGAATTGTCTATGTACAAAAAATGCTTTAGGACTCAACAGACACTGAGAGGAGGGGACAGTAAAACTGCTAGTTTTACAGGAATATATTTTCATCTCCTATTCAGATTTATAATATTGTAGAATCAGCCACTATTTACTTAGACTGAATTATCGATCAGGTTAGCATTTGGGGTAGTAGAATCCTTCTGAATCTGAACTCTTCATTCTGCATTTGTTTTGACATGTTAGTTGCCCTCTCTTTCGTACTTCAGTGTCTTGCAGTCTTCTGTCAGTTGTAATGTGTATCTTCAATGTTTTGTCCTGGAAATAAGAGAGCGTAATCTTTGCACAGTCTTGAAATGAAAGAAAACACGGCAAACGATCGTATCCAGACTGTAGTCCAGGAATAAAGCAGACTGAAGAAGGCACACATCTACATGGAACATTTTCCCCAAATGTCAGTTTTGCTTTCTGTTTGTGACTAATTGCCTATCTATTAAATATCACAATGGTTTTTTAGCAGTGTTATTATCTTTATGGACTTTTGGTAGAGGAGTTCAGGATAAGACTCGATTCAGGAACAGTTTCAAAGACAGGAGGAAACTGTGAAAACCATGTACAAGTGAAATGCAAAGCTTGTATATTATGCTTGTTTCTAATGTAGTTGAGCCATCTTTTTTTCATAAAAGCTACATGATGAAGTCTAGAATAACAGCTGGTGTGCAATGGGCAGACACGTTTGTCTTTATTCATTGTTGTCTGTAAAACTCTGCTTTTTCTTTTTTAAGATAAACCAGACATAATGAATTTAAATGTTCCTCTCCTAACCCTCACCTTTCCCCCCCCCCTCTTCGAAGCCTCTAGTTCTGTTGCAGGGGCTGTGGGCATGACCACTTCTGGGGAGAGTGAATCGGATGATTCCGAGATGGGACGATTGCAAGGTAAAGAGAGTTACTGAGCTTACAAGAAACTCTTGTCATGGGCTGCCTGTTACTACTGTTCTTTGTTGAAGTTAATTCGGATAAGCTCATAAAAGTATAATGTAGCAGTGCCCATACCTCCAAAAAAAGCTTTTTATGTAGTGGTGATTTGATGATTTGGAATTGGAAGATGATCTGTTTGGCTCTTCATCTTTACTGTTTAACTAGATAAAAATCTTATATAGTATATTTATTTTTTATGTTTAAAAATTTTTTTCATTATGGTTTCATGTATAGCTAGTAATACATTAAGGAAGATATTGAACAAGGGGTAGCTTAATATATTGTACTCTGGTACCTGATAACATATTGCATCTAGTAGGATGCTTTTTTGCTGTGTTCTTTTGTGTTCTTGATCAACTATTTGAAAATGAATGTAGATTGTATACATAAACTCGAGGTATTATAATGTTGTAAGTGCTTTTAAAAAGCAGCTTTATATTATGTATACATTATTTACAAGTACATGGATATGTATTTCTGTTCTCTTCAGACAGCTGATTTATAGAATAGATCCCCCGCGTGAGGCTTACAAGAACCATTAATGAATCAGTTTCAGATTGCTTTTAAGTTCCTGAAGGAACTTACAGCAATCACTTTTTGACTAGAACTCTTATGAACAGTTTTTCTCACTTTTGGGAACTGATCAAAATGATTTTTTTCCTATGTTTTTAGAGGATCTCATGATCAGTATCTGACTGGGAAATAATAGAGTGAAATAGCTAAGGTGCTTAACATAACTTCTTCAAAATAAATGTTTACTTTGGGTTTTTCTTGGACCATTTACATAGTCCCTGCTGTCACGGATATTTAATATCTCCATAAAACCTTAAGATGCCCTGGAGTAGACACATGGGTATTGTAACTTATATTAATTACATTAGTATATTAAGTGGTCTTAAAAAGTTTAATGTAACTTAAAGTTTGAAATGGAAAGTAATTGTTTAAATCAATTATGTGATGAATCAGTTGTTCGAAACTTCTAGATAAGATCAGTTGTATTAACACTTCGACTGCTCCTCCTGCCCTTCTTTTTTCCTTAGCTCTGTTAGAGGCCAGGGGTCTTCCTCCTCACCTGTTTGGTCCTCTTGGTCCTCGGATGTCACAACTTTTCCATAGAACAATTGGAAGCGGAGCTAGTAAGTGAATACTTTTAAATTTGTCCTCCCCTCAAAACTCTTAGTAATTAGTTGAGTGCTGTTTTTACTGTTTACCTATTCAATGTAAGAGAGTTTTCACATAAGGAAGTTTTCATGAACTTTAACCTGTTTTAAAAAACAGAGCTTCTGCACATTCTTGCCTTAAATAATAGCAACTCTTCAAGATTTTCTCCTTTTATTTTTGATTACTGAATTGGAACCATTAGAAAACCATCCAAAGTTTACAAGATTGACCCTTCATTTTGTTTTTTTTTTTAAACTATAGAAGAGTACAGGATCTCAGGTGAGATTACATTATTATAATAGCATCTGATTGCATGCTTTGCACAGATTTGTGTCTTGAGTTTTTTATGGTATAATAAAATTTATCCCATTAGGCAGTTGATTATAAAATGAGCCTGAGAGGAAAGATTTCTCAGCAGAATTACCAGTAACTAGACTTATTTAATCAAATTAATATAACCCAGAGATCTTATCATATATAGTAGATATAAGAGTGATTGTTTAAGTCTCAGTTTGTAACTAAGAATATGATTTTGCATAATCACAAATTCAGTTAAATTCTGTCTGGTATAGAATATTACCTTTAGCTTCCTTAAGCAATAAAATTTACATTTAAGCATTTTTTAAAATTGAAGTATAGTTGATTTACAATGTTGTGTTAATTTCTGCTGTACAGCAAAGTGACTCAGTTTTATATATACATACACGCACACACATTCTTTTTTACTTCATCGATAATATTTCCATAGAATCAGTAGGCTATTTGCAGACTTCCGTCTTGATTAATTTCAAAATTTCTGAAGTGTTACCGAAGGTTGTTAACTCTGACCTTACAAATAAATTTGTACTTGTATAATTTTCCATCAAATATTCTAAGTTTTTTTTAAAAAAATAATGCAGTGTGTGTACATGTGCTCATATTATGTGTACTTGTACTTGAGGATTTTAAGAAGCAGCTGGTATTTTCTTTTTAATTTTTTAATTTTATTTATTTTTTTATACAGCAGGTTCTTATTAGTTATCCATTCTATACATATTAGTATATACACGTCAATCCCAATCTCCCAATCCATCCCACCCCCACCCCCCCACCACTTCCCCCCCTTGGTGTCCGTACGTTTGTTCTCTACATCTGTGTCTCTATTTCTGCCCTGCAAACCGGTTCATCTGCACCTGTACCATTTTTCTAGGTTCCACATATATGCGTTAATACACGATATTTGTTTTTCTCTTCCTGATTTACTTCACTCTGTATGACAGCCTCTAGATCCATTCACATCTCTACAAATGACCCAATTTCGTTCCTTTTTATGGCTGAGTAATATTCCATTGTATATATGTACCACATCTTCTTTATCCATTCGTCTGTCGATGGGCATTTAGGTTGCTTCCATGACCTGGCTATTGTAAATAGTGCTGCAATGAACATTGGGGTGCATGTGTCTTTTTGAATTATGGTTTTCTCTGGGTATATGCCCAGTAGTGGGATTGCTGG